>NC_056546.1:24974442-25277312 GCF_910596095.1 Thunnus maccoyii | reverse complement strand
CAGCACCTGACACTGAACAGAAGCATGTTCATAGCCTCTCTGTAACTTTGCAGATCTCCACTGGACTCATGGATTAAGCTCAAACCGCTCATACAGGCTGCACTGCTCAGCATCTCATTCACTGCAGGCAAGCCATACCTAGGGATACGAAGAAATGCTTTAGTTATCAGTCAATCAATCAGTCCATCAAACCAAATGTAATACTGATACCCTAGGAAAACCTGAAACTTTACAACTCAATTTAAACTTTGCAACTTCAAGCAAAACCAAGAAAAGAAATGCTTGTTCATTGATATGAACTGCAATACTCTGGAATGTGCACAAGATGTCACCTGGCCCTCAGAGGGCTTTGCATGCAAATATCTCACCCACCCCTACCTGAGTGTTTTCCATAACAAAGCACACACATTCATATCAAATGCTCTTGCGTATTTTAAAGAATCAGACTAAAACAGACCGACTTTACAATATGGCAAATCCACCCAGCATTTCACAAATTCCATTAGTGTTCAAATACACTGTACTCATCCAATTACACTCACAAAACACAAGGCATGGTGTTGAGGCACTCTGCTGCTGCTTCTTCCAGCTGCAGAGCGTTCTTGGTGCAGAGCAACACCAAGCTGTGGTCCTTGGCATAGTGACAGAAGGCAGCCAGCTGGCACCACACCTGCAACTCCACCACGGCATCATTCCAGCTGCATTCAGATGCCATGCTCACCAGCTATAGGTGAGGAGAGAAGAGAGGGAAGGAAAGGGAAGGAAAATGGAGGTGATGAGGGAAAAGGAAGGAGGGGAGAAGGGAGTGAGGGAAAAGACGTGAAAAAAAAGGGAGTGTGGGAAAGGAGGTGCGGCAAGAAGGGAGGGAATGTGAGAAAACCCGGAGGAGTGAGTGACAAGGGGATAGGCAAAGAAAATGATGGAGCAGAGAAGATAAGAAGGAAGAAGAAGAAGAGAGGATTGGTAAGGGAAAAGAGAGGAGGAGGGAGTAGAGGAAGATTTTAAAAAGTGAAGGAAAGCAAGAGAAGAGAGAGCCACAGGCAGGGAGTAGGAGTGTAAAGGAAAAGTAGGAGGGAATCAGGGATGGAGAAGGAATGAGGATAATGAATGGGGCCATGCATGGGAAGAGTGGATGGAAAAGAAGAGAAGAGGAGCAAAGAATGGAGGAGAGAAGCAAGAAGTAAATGAAAATTAGGAGAAAGGAAGGGGGTAAGAAAAGAGAACCAAGGTGAGAAGGATGGATGAATGACAGAATGAAAGGAGATGTCGGTGAAGAAAAGGGACAAAGGGTCTTGCGTGTCAGAGGGAGCAATTTTCAAAAAAAAAAAAAAAAAAAAAAAGTACTACATAGGACAAACACAACTGATAATTGGCCAAAGCATGATAATCAAGACAGCTACAGTAATTTGAAGATATTGACACATGATGTGATGCGTAGGGCACATGGGTCATCTTGGCATCTGTTGTTGCCATCTGGGGCACAGCGACAGTAGGAAAACATGAACATAGAAGTACATACTGTGGAGAAGCTGGGAACAGAGAACTCCATATGCCTCGGGTTCCTATTGCACCGAAGCATCTCCACTCCAACCAGCACACGTGTCATCGCCAACACTTCCTCATTCTTACACTGCAAGAGGGGAAAAAGAACAATACTTAGTGAACATTTCAATGTAGTCCTCTGCTGAATATGCAGCAGGCCCTTGTTTAATTATAGAAAAGACACATACACGTATTACTATTTGCTTATAAATTAAACATGAACCTGCAGTATGATTATCATATTGTATGTGGCCCAAATACTGGGGGAGATGGCCTCGTTGATAATGTATGACTTGCCATTGTGTGGAAAATGAGTTGATGAATGATTTATTGATTGCAATTAGAGATAAACCCCATTTATATTAACGTTGCATTTCTTCATTTGCATGGCAAGAAACAAACATCATTTAGCTGTGACTCAAAGCATATCAGACTGAAGGGACTTAATGAAGGGCGGAAAATTCTTGGCTGACAAATGGGCATAGGATTATGGTGACTAATCAAACAGTCCATTTAACTGACAAATTGTGTGAGTGCTCTCTCTACATTTTTGTCCCACTGTAAACGAGTACAATCAGGAAATGTGACATCCGGACCTGATCACATACCAGTGGATACAATGCTGTTATGTGGATATGGCGGAAATAACACCTACAACATCAGAGAGATTATTAAAAATGTCAAGCATCATAAGCCTACAATATTATAAGCACATTATGGAGGAGCTGTGGATAGACCTTAATACAGGATATATTATGAATGTGACATGATGATGTTATGAAAGTTTCCATTGGTTTCTCAGGTATAGTATACATAGAGTGAAAAAGAATATAACTGCATTAAAAAATATGGAAATAATTTGACTGTACTTCTTAATCCTCCTTTTTATATCCCATAATTTGCAATACATGAGGGTTTCTGTTGTTTGTTGTTATTTTGAGCCAATTTTGTTTTCTCCATTGTTTTGATGCACTTCTGCTGTGCTCTAAAAATGCAAATGCAGTGATCAGCTAAGTTTTGATTGTCTCTGCTTCTTTTCAGACAATTATCTTTACTTTTGACACAAATGAGTAGAGGTATGTGATTGGAAGAAGGTAAATATCTGTGGAGGACCAACAGTTGTTTGTTACAATGTAAGCCTGTGAAACAAAATCAAAGGTCTCCTATTTCTCAGTGAAAGTGACAATTTTTTTCAGTGTGGTCATGGAAAGATTCCAGTCACAAATCTCCAGTCCTGGAGACAATCACTGAGGTCATGCCATAGTCGGATTTGTCACACAAACTATTATACCTATGAAATCTGGTCAGGGAGAATATCACAGTAGGATTATTGTGGCCAGATGTGGAGCAGTGAACAGATGGCCTAAAATGTTTTGTTACTCTTATTTACAGTTTTTCACCATAAAGTGACAGCAGGTATTAAGTTTTGTTTTGACGACGGTTGTTTTTCTTTTTGCTATCTTGACTGAGGAGTTTTTTTTATTTTATTTTATTTTATTTTATCTTAAAGTATTGTCCTTTCAGACACCAGTCTGTGATTTTGTTGACTGTGTGAAGAGTTTTAACAACACAATAACTTTTGGAGCATGTATTTGCTCTTTTGGAAATTGAAACAGAGTTCTGGTGTTTGTATCATTATCTCTCAAAGCCAGGCTTTTGTTTCCAATATTGCATCAAGATACATGGAGAAAAACTCAAAGTAAAAGGTGCTGCAGAGACTACAAGTCAGTGTCTGTAATTCACTGATAATACACAGCATCCAAACAATTCTACCAAAAAACACTACCTTATTATGCCAGGTCTAGGTACAAAGCCACTGAGAACAACTATATATAGCTTGCTTATTTTGCATCATTTTCCGTTATGATTCTAACTGTAACCCTATGCAAAATATGCCTGTATACTGACTACAGTGTAAAGTCATATGAACAGTGCTTTGAAATGTTGATAAGAACCCAAAACACTGATTAATAACCACTGATTGTTTTTGGGCTGATAGAGAGAATAGTACCTCATCATCTGTGTCCATCTTTGATCCAATCTGTTGTTGCAAGAGCCTTTTAAGCTGCACCCATGTGGCCACCACCTGTTTCCTCGCTGCGATGGGAACAGTCTCCCCTGAGATGTTGCAGTTGGACATGCGAAGGGCGTAATCACACAGCTTGGAGGAAGTGTGAAAACAAAACTGAGCATGAATTTCTTCAGCTGAAAGCGTATGGTGCAGTATTAGCAGTCTGAAAAGCTTGATGAGTAGAACTTGACACACAACATATTTCTGTCAGGATTTTGGATAATCCTAAATGATATTAAATATGTTTATGTGGATCAAAGGGTCTATTTAATACTGTAAAACGTGCTATGTATCTGTAAGATTCTGTAAGACTCTGCACACCTGAACTTTCTTTAGCCCAAGGCCTACTGCCAGCCTGTCAGCTGCAAGCATGACAGACATACACAGTAGACTTTCAGACAGTTCAAAATGGCTTTGTTCAAGTCAGACACTGTATCTGGCCTTACTTTACTGTAGACTATTAATAAAAAATTTATTGTACAGGGCGACTTTTAAGAAAGTCTTTCCTTCAGAAAGGAAAGATAGATAGATATGATGAAATTTAGTTAATAATTCACTGATTAAGAGACTTTCATCTGGACTTAAAGCTGATATTCATGGTAGCGCCTTTGAATAGAAAAAGAGAAAGGAAAAAGGATTTAATTGGCAACTGCAGCAGACAGAACAGAGAAATAAGACTTCAGCAGCACAAAGGCGTTATGTCATGAAAGCTACATGTAGATTAGTAATGTGTGTCAAAAGGGCAAAGAAAAGAACAAAATGTATCCTGAGAGCTCTTCAAGTTTTGTCTGTGATATCTGTCATGATATCATATGAAGGTGGAATAAGATTTCCTGAAAGGCATCATGCTCTTGATGTGCAGATATAAAACCTGGAAAATGTCTGTGTCTACGCTGAGAGTTTCAAATCAGCACCATGAACATCAGTTACAAACGTATACACAAAATGGTTTTGTTCCTTGTGTTATTGTCTATTATAGTGTCCCCCATAACCTTTTTGACATAATACTCTACCAAAGTATAGTTGCAAGTTCACTCATCAAGAGAGGGATGGAGGAATAAAGGTTTACACATGTAATGGAGGGTGACATTAAGATTGTTTAGCTCCAAAACAACATGAGAAAAGCTTCCCATCTGTTCTACAAAACAACTAAATATCTGTAAGAAGCAGAAGCACATTCCTGATTCATAAAACTAAAAGAAAAGGTGTGAAAGATACAAAGCAAACTTTAAACTGTGATTTGAAAAGTGAAAAAATTACAATATTATGTCTGCCATGAAGTATCTGTGCAAAAGCTTACATTTTGAGTGTCTGAACACATCCTGCAAAGATTCAACTCCATTCAGAGATTATACATGCACACTCTCCTTTCAGAATCTCAACACACTCCGTTCAACTCCTGTCAGAGATTGCAATCTGTTCTTCAGTTCTGAATGCTGGGATTTCAGACATTGTTTTCACAGTGGAAAGTGTGAAACTGAAAAAAAGCAACTCAGAGCACCCTGACTCATAAAGGAATGGCCGGTGCTGCAACATAATACAACTAATCAACAGATTTCCAAATAAATTTGTTCTGATTATTTTGCATGTCATTTTTGCAATTTGTCTTATATGCAGCTCTCATAAAAGCTCCCGGTTGTTGGCGTTTACATGTCACATGATACATGGAGGCTTCTGAACCCTAATGCAGGATTATACAGTATCTTTTTGTATTCAACCTCATTTACCCTTCTTCAGCATTCATTTTTATATTCTACAGAAGTTTTGGACAGAATCAGCAAATGTGCAATTGTGCAAATCTCATTTTTTTTAATGTTCTTAATGCAAATATGGTGACATAAGTTGCTGTGGAAATGAATGGTGATATAGGGAGTTTTATTATACATGTATGGCAAGAGAGGGCATTCTAATGCAAATGTATAGTGAAGTGTGGAGATTTTATAAAAATATATGGTGTGATTTTTTTATCATGGGAACATGATTTGGAGGAGGCTCACACCTGTAAACCAAACAATCAATAAATAAAAAAAATGAAAAGAGATGAAAAGCTAATGCAACAATAAAGTAGAAGCTTTGACAAAACTGAAAGTAACAATTCTTCACAAATACTTCTATTACACTAATTAAAACATTTAGTCATACAAACGCCCACAAGGGTGCCACATGCTCCCACATACACACACTGACATACCTCTAATGCTTTGCGGACATCCTGCAGGGCAGCAGGGTCTAAGAAAACACCCTGGACACTGGCAGCCTTTTCCATCCCTTTCTCAGTTCTGTTTTTGCCCTTGTCTCCTGTCGGGGCTGGCTCACCGCTGTCTGGTCCACACAGAGGCTGGATCAACCCTCGGGCCACAGCATCACACAGCAGCACAAACAGAGCACGATTCCTGAGAAATACAACACAAAGAATGCTCTAAACTGACATTTTGTGGAAATATAAGGACTGAAAGTTGAGCTTGAAGGCCCAACATGTTTTTATCTTTTAGTTCTTTCTGAAAGTATAAAACTTTCCCACAGATTTGGACAGCAAATGTGAGTTTCCTTGGCCACATTGTTGCATGTGAATGTCACTGACTCCCAAAATTCACATAATTATTGCTACGCCCAAGGACAGTTTGGTCTGTTTTCATGAACATTCACAGCTTCATTCCATAGCCAAAAATAAGAGCCACACATAACCGTCTCTTATCCTCTGAGTGTGGTACAGTGCCATAGACAATGAATTTGCAAACATTTATGAATTTGCAAACATTTACAATTTTTTAAAAGTCAACTTTGATAGTGTCTAACATGATTTTCTGAGGTGGACAAATGTAGATATTGCTGTCATCAGATGAAAAAGTAATCATTTTCAGGTTTCACCTGAGTTGAAGGACTGTGTAATCCACTGTGGGTTAATTACTGCAGTGCTAAGAAAAGTCATTCAAAACCCACTGAGTAATTTAAAAAATGTACAGCCATCACTCATCACTCCTCACAAAGGACATATGCTTCATGTTTCTTGAAATGTTGACATTTTATGAATGAGTTTTCATCAAACACCTGTGATATTCCAGTTAAAGCTATAATATGTAACTATTCTGCATTAAAATGTCTAAAAACAACTAGACCAATGTTATATATTTTGTTGAGTTGTGTAATGACATTATCCCAAGTGTTTCCAACAAATTTCAAACCCAGAGAAATCCATAATTTTAATCAAGGTAACGCTCCGTTTCATTTGGTCGCCTGTCAATGGCGTCACATCCCTCTACCAAAGAGTAAACACGCACAAGATGCATGCGTTGGTGTTGTGGGGGTCCACCAAAATGGCGTCTACAAAAGAGTATACACGTACTAGGCGTGTGGCCAAATCCAAATATGTTGTTCAGCAAAGCACAAATAGTGGGTTTTTTACAAATTTTTTAAAAATTATTTATTTTCCGGAAGAAAAAAAACAAAACATTTCAAATACCAGCGCGCAGGTCGGTTACTTTACTATCTCAGTCTCTCTCCTCTGCTCCGCTCCCGGAGTTGGAAGTGTTCCCCAAAGATAAAGCTGAGCTACTGACACAAGCGAAGTGCTTACAAGAGACTCTCAAAAACCTGTTGTTCCTCCTCTCTTTTCCACAAAGTTAGGTTGTAAAAAACAGGCAATAAATGTAAATTGCAAAGCAATAATTGCCTTTGAAGTTCTTCCCTACACATTACATGATGTGCTGTCTCTGTGTTATGGGTGTATAAATAGGTAGAGGTCTGTCTGCAATGAGGTGATGAGTAAAGTTTTAGCTCAGTAGTCAGCGCAGTCGTCTATGATCTGGGAGACTTGGGTTTGAGACCCAGTTTGGGGACCTCTTTTGTAAGATAGTTTACTCATAAATACTTATTTTAAAATTTAATATCCTAAAATTAGAAGCATAATAAAAACAAAAACTGGACTTTTACACCTATTTCCTATTTTATTCAAATACAAATACAAATATAAATAATTTTTCTGCCTCAAAAAATACAGATACACTGCACATCCCTAACGCATACAAGATAATATGTCGGTGTTGTGGTTGTCCGCCAGAAACTGTCATAAATTGACTTTTCATCAGTTTTAAGACACATTTTTACAATAAACTTTTTAGATCTTGGTCGTTTTTAAGTATATATTTAACCGGATGAACAGTTTTAGACATCGGATGTCTGGATCTTAAGTTATCAGAGAAACAAGCTGAGCAAACGTTAGCAGCAGCTCAGCTAGCAGCCCCTCCCGGACGTCCTGTGCCCACTAAGTGTGGGAGAAACACAAACTGCTTTATTCAGTGTTTTTACTGGTTTTAATCCCCATGTGCATTTGTTTTGGAGAGAAGGAAACCTCTGCGGATAATTTGGCTCCCAGTAAAAACATCCTGAATGATGAAAACTGTAGTAATCGTAACCAGGAGAAGCTGGTAGTTTAACAATGAAGACAACAACTGCTATGATCCCACGCTACCTCACAATGTCTTTTGTTATTGTTTTGATTGAGAGACCCCTAGCGGCAGAAATTACATTTTGTGCATTCAAGACCTGTTTATAATAACACCAACAGCACCTGCACAAAATTAGTCTTTTATTCATTGCCAGTGGAGCAGCTTGGCTCTTTTTTTTACCATTGGACTGAAATACCAACTTTGTAAATACTCCAGCCCAAACAGTGAAAGTTATGGGTTGTGGGCAGGTGTCAGTGCTATATGTACATGTCAACAGCAAGAATAACTGCGACCTAACTACAGCAGCTCTACCATGCAATAAAAGCAGTACTAATTTAGAGACCAGGTCTACCCAGTGTATTCTGTCTTTCGGAGCATCTCCACCAGGCTCTGGAAGGTGGGAAGGAGGCGTTGGTACTCCCCAGCTGCCAGCAAGTGGTTACTGTAGTTCCACAGGTAAATGGCTGCATTTGCCGTCACCCACGGCTCCCTGATCTCTGCTCCGAGCTCTGCTGCCCGCAAGAAGTTGGAGGTGGCGTAGGCAGACAGGGCTTGGATCCAGTCTCTAGGTAAAAGAGGTAGAGAAGTACAGTAGAGAGCACAGAATGGAAAGAGAAAGTTATGTGTGTGAGAGAGAAAGATATTGAAGTATAATGCTACTATTTTTACATACATCGTTTAATTTGCTGAATAAAAGTGGAATGCTATTAGCCAAGTTTTACTGCATGACACACATTTTATTTTTTATTCATCCAGCCACCTGTGAATCATGGCAGGGCATAAGCAGAGTAATCCAGTAGTTATACTGCTGAATGTGATATGTAAGGTCAGTCTATGTATGTGCTGGATAAACCTTTTAAAATGATCCTGTTAAGAATCCTCCTCTGTTTTTTTATTCAACTCTGATTTCAATCCAGGGAGACTAGTTATTACTCTTTACTTTATTATAGCACTCTTTATAAAACCTAGATTATATTTTTGGTTTAGACTCCATCTGGGTTTGATGTTCATTTATGAATGGCATAATTTATGATGAGCAAGATAACCCCCCTGACTCCCACAACACTGATTCTAGAAGTATGAAGTGGTGAGGAAATAGCTAATGATGAAACAGGTGATGAAATGTGTCTGGTCCTGGAGCTTTATGGCATACACTACATTTACAACATCATGGTCTTTATCTTTTAAAGATAATCACATCATTGATGTTTTAAACTTTGTTTCATACCACATGAGTGGTGTGGGGATGATTTCAGATCCGATGTATGGTTTTGGTAGAGGAGATGAGGAAACAAAACCTGTCTTTCCCATCAGAATTTCTGACCAGTTATGCAAATATATTCACTTTAAAAGCATATTCACTGCCTGGTTTAGAGCGCCACAGACACTGAAACACACATATGTCGTCCCTCCACTCTAACAGAATCTATTAAAAGCCACAGTTGGGCAAGTAAAGGTTTTGTAGACTTTGTATAATGCTATATCGCAGCTTAATTTACACATTATAAATTATAAATATTATATCAACTTTAGGAAGATCAGATTTCAAACCATAGAAGACATTCTTGGAACAAATAGTGTATTTATTTTATTTTATTTTTTTAATAAATTGAATGACTTTGTCAAAACTGTTTATCTAATGACAGCATGCCATAACAAAAGTAAAATTAAAATTAAATAAAAATGATAAAACATTGGAGGAAACATGGCTGTTGAAAGCTACTTTTGTCTTTTCTTTTCTTGCTGTCTCCTAATGCTGCTATTGCATATAAATAGTATAATATTTATTTTAATAAATGTTACAATAGAACAAATATTCAATTGTTAAATATGGTTATGTAAAATTAAAAAAAAGTCTCTCATACTAAACATTTTTACTTAAAATGAGAAAAATGTATTAAATCAGTGATAAAATTGAATAAGAGCAGATATAGACACTGCAAATAGACAAAATATATAGAAAACAGACACAAGATCTTTATTCTAGTTTTGTGACGCTGCATGTGTGTGTGTGCTTATGCGTTTTCACCTGTAAATAATCCAGTCTGGATCCTCCTCAGACACACAAACCCCTCTCTCCTGTTGGGGGACAGCAGGGCTGTTGAGCTGCACCCCCTTGGTCTGCAGCTTTTGGATGGTGGCCTAAATAAGAGAGAGACCATTTATTTCTCAACCTCAAAAGATAATATTAAAGGTGACTTCCTGTATTGACAACTCTATAATAAAAGGAGAAAAGAAGACCTCCCACTATGGGAATGGCAGTTTTCTAAAGCTGGAGCTGTAGCAGATCAAAGAAAAAAGAAATGACTTGGGAGCATTTTACTCCAGCGGCAGACATCTCAGGTAAGACATCAGGAACCTGTCTTCATCATCAGACTGAGAGGTAGATATGTTTTAATTAATTAACTATACCGAATTCTTAAAAAGAAATACCCATGTGTCATAGAACAAAGGGAGAGTTACATGAGAGGAGCACACAGAGAAGCTATAGTGTGAGTGTGTTTTGGCAAGGTCATCTAGTCACTGTGGAGAGTTATCTCCATTTTCTTCAAAGTGCTGTCAAGTTAACATCTCTATGGACTTAATAAAGACATGGAGCTGGAGGCTTGATGGGAAGTGGGATTACACAATACGACAAGCTCATATGACAAGCACAATAATCTCTGACTCTGACCAATCAACATCTACCTCACGGGCTTGTTAAAAAACTCCCATAATGCATGTCTGCTACTGCAAGCAGTCTTGGTCTCTAATCTCATATTAAAATAAAGAGATAGCACCTCACTACAACAACATCTGCATCCAAATAACATTTGATAAAATGTGAGTTTTGTCTTCCTAATGTGTTTGTTTGTCTTATACATAAGCATCAATAATGGAAAAGGGTCATAAAAAAGGCCAGGCAGACTGAGGTTTTTGTGTCTGACTAGATTATAACTGATTATTTGCCAGAGTATGATCCTCTTATGGACAAATGTGTTGTACCTTGACAATCCCCAGAAAAAATCATTGTACTGAACTTCTGCCCTCTTTTCATCAATAATGGATTGGGACAACAAAAAAAAGACATTACAGAACAAAGTCTCTGCACTCTATATTGATAGTTTTGTTGTTTTGTCTGCAAATAGCGAGTAAACTAACCAAGTTTATAGAAGTGATGTAAAAGCAGTTTTATTGGATTCCCACTTCAAGAACTTAAGTGTGTATGTGTGTGTTGAGTTGGAAGTATGAATTGGGGCAAATACCTCAGCACTGATGAAGTAAATTTCAGCCAAAAGGCGCAACAAGTTCCTCACGGAGCTTTGGCTTCCATCGCAACCGTGAAGACACTCTGCGCAGCTCTCTTCCTCTGAGCATCTACAGTCTGGATAGAATAGACAAAATCTGTGATATGAATTCTCTCAGTGACAGCAATCTTCTCCTTCTTGTATTTAGTCATTTAGTTAAGTAACACTGTCACTATTACCACTACCTACCTGTGTCTTTATTGCAACACCTAAAACCAATTATACCTCATGTAAATCACATCCATACTATATTATTGCAGATCTGATTTACATATGAACAATGAGATAAGATCATTTCAAAATCCTGAAATATGAACAGAACAGTTCTATAAAGTAGATTACACATCTACATAGTATGCCTGCGTTTTGTCTTCTTATCACTATAATATCCCTCTCTCAGTTTTAAGAATATTTCTATCATTTTACAGTCAGTCTGAGGATCATTTATCATCTCACTGTCAGCCTTTGATATCTTCCATCTCCCATCATCATACAGCAAACAGAATCGACAAGCAGCTCGGCACACATCCCAAACTTCCTGTTTCCTGGCTGTCTTTACTAGTGTTGCCCACAACTTCACCCTTGAACAGCCAACAAAGAAAGAAGAGAGAGGACCAATATTATCAAAGATTCATTAGTATGTAATGCTCAATAAAAGCTTGGAGTTATAAATTCAACAAGGCATAAAAGGCTTATTATATAGGCAATTTTCCAACTGGGTTCCTGGGAAGCTTAGCAACTAAAAATAATTACGAAGAAAACTTTAACCTGGAAAGAAGATAGACATAAAAAGGCATCCACGTGTATGCATACACATACATGTGTAAATGTGCACACACCTCTCTGTGTTGTCTGTGTTCTCTGCTTGTCTAGCCAGGTGTCCATCCACCATCTGTACAGATGCAGAGTGATGCTGAGCCTCAGCAGAGAGCTGAGCCGCTGGTCCAGATCCAACACTGCCTACAGGAACTACACAATATTTGGAGTAAAATATACATAAGTTTATTAATGCTGTTCTGCATTTTCTCCAAATACTGAATCAATAACATATTCTGGCTATTATGCATAACAAAAAGTCTAGTCATTTTGTTGCACAGCTTTAAGGCCTAACTATAATTTATAGAACATGGAAAAAAATCTGCACTCATATGTATAGCTTGAGTGTAATCCTTTTGAGGAAGTTACATAATTATCCCTATTATGCCATTTCCATGTAAGCATCAGGAAACATAACAAAGGGGCTACAGGAGTAAATGGCCCATTTCCAATGCTCTCAAACAGTGATGTCACTGGCTATAGTTCTATCAGAATAGACACATTAGAGTAAACAAAAAACAAAAAAGCATGTTGCAGATTTGTATTTAGATCTGCAGTTGTGTCAGCAGCACCAGGGGCATTCAAGCATTTGTTTTAGGGATTGGATTATGAAGAGAGGTCTGTGTCTGTGACTGCAATGTTGTTAAGAAGCAAAATGCTCCAGTGCGTGCGTACTCACCCTGAGAGTTCAGATACTCATGCACACACAATTACACACGCACTCATATGCACACACCTCTAATTGATGAACGTCTGCAGGACAGTAGAAAATTGCAGCAACATTACACACTGTAATTAATTAAATCTTCCAGCCTCAAGGGTTATTTGGTGTGCTGGCTTTGGAGCTCAGAACACAATGATCTGGGCGTCGCATGAGGTTTATAGGCAAAAACAAAAGTGCCTGTAGGGAGCAAAGGTTTTAACCCATGCCTGCAGAAGTCTCTCAGCTGTCAGAGGCAAGATCTTCCCTGCATCATTAGGACTGCTGAATGTTCATCTGATGCTGTGGACCAAGGAGTCTGGAATGAGTCTGAGATCAAAGGCTCTCTCCGAGCTCCACTTCATGATCCACTGCATACAGTCAATAGGATTTCACTATGAGTAACACTGGAATACACCCTGAAGCTGTTTCTCACACACTACCTTCAGCAGCAACAAAGTTTAACACTGCCATTAAAAGACCTTTGGAATGAGACACAAATTTAGATATGATAGCACCCACGATATGACAGTGCCCACCAATTTTGCTCTGTGAAGTTCATTCAATTTAAACTCAAAATCTGCGTTTAATCTGCCTTTGTTGTATTTTTTACGAAGACTGAGGCTCCATGGCGTTGAGCAGAAAGTGATGTTACTATTCTATCAGGCTGAGTCATCCATGATGGGATAACTGCTGCTCATCGTTTGATGCTATAAAATAGTCAGACACTGTGTTCATTTGTTATTACTGCAGATTTTCTCTCTAAAAAGTTTTTAAAAATTTTATACAATCTGTACTCATTTTTCATTAATACATTTACTTTTTCTAACTTTACTAATTCTACACTTCTCCACAGATATGTTTGTGATGTGCTCACCTGTGATTTCTCTTTCCCACCACAACCTTCGTTTTTAACATACCAGCATAATTTCCACCTGCTCTACAGAAGCACAGCAATTGTATCAACCCTAGTAAATCCAGGGAACACACAATCAGCCATAAATATCATATATGATCCTGCTATTTGCACATTCCTTCCTTAAATGTCCATGAATAAAGAAGAGAAGGTGCACTTCTCTGCAATCAGATTGTGTCTGAGATACGAGGGAAACTGACATTCAGGCTGATGTGCCTGTTTGATAAATGAAATGCGTCACTCCTCATGTAGAAGGCAAAGAGGCAAAAGGCTTTGTAAATGTGGACATTTGTTTTGTATCTATTTATAAGTCAGAGATGTGTTAAGAGCACATCATCGTGTCTAAGTGAAAACTGAAAGGAAGGAAGGGAAATCTGTACCTTTGGAGGTGTTGTCTGCATCCAGCACCATCTGGAAATAAGCAGGGGCCAAGAGTAGACCTACATCCACCAGGATGGGACGACTGTCTGTATTATCTTCAGGCTTGAGGTCCCTAGCCTGACAGAAAGAGAGAGAAGGTTTGGGATTTTAGCGTTAACTTGTAGCTGTAGGCTACACTCTCAGGAACGCTAAGATTCCAGGTGAAGCACCATACATTCAAAAAGACTGGTAACAATATTTTAAAGTTAAATGATTTTAATCTCATCGCACAACAATTACACTTACTGAAATCTTGTCTCATTAAAGCTGCACACAATTGTTTTAATTAACTTCAATACCCTGAAATCATACAACAACTCAGTTTTGAGGAATAGGAGGCTTTTTTCCTTCACTGTACTTATCAGCGATTGCAACTGATAAGCCAAGTTTGTTCTAACATAAAAAACCTGCCTTGCGTAGCTTTAAAGAACCATTATGTTTTGAATTGTTAGACTGTGACACAGAAGTGCTGAGAACCTGCTGCATAAGCATAGCCGCTTTATCCTCGGTCTGGGAGGGTGTTTGGTAGAGGGTCCCTCTGAGCTGCAGGAGGCGGAAAGCTGACGACAGGCTTTCCTGTTGTGTCCCATTATCCAACAGCATGGCTTTCTGAAGGTGAGTCAACGAAGCCTCAAGGCGTCCCTCCTCCTCTTCAATCACTGCCAACTCTGAGTGGACCTGACAGCGTGTTTCCAACAACATGCTGTTGATAATAACACATAAACATTTCCAGCATAAAATAACACATTATGACAGTACAAAAATCACACTACAGGACAAACACAAGGGATGTTCCTGTAGGTTCATAAGTGTGTACTATGATACAACCAAAACAACCAAACGTATGTTCAGTAAAGTGCAGATACAACAAAAATAGTGAGAAGTCCTAAGAAATGCACACATAACCCTGACTATTGATGAATTTAAAGAAGCTGGAAACCTTTGTGTGTCTTCCAGTATTTGGGCCACTCTGAGCAAAGGTGTCTTAATGTGTCTCCTGAGGTTGTGCTGTAAGAGGGGTAGGCAGAAACTCCACTGGGTAGCACACACTGCCTGCACGGCCCGGGGATCTCCCTCTCTCACTGCAGTCTGCAGCCACTGATCCAGCTTTCCTATCTCCTTCAGCCGGGCCTGTGGGATAACAACTACAGATTGAGAATGTCTCTTGTAGTATTGATAAGACAAAACACTTCTATCACTTGGATTGAATTGGGCTGAATAGGTTGTGCCAATCCTTAAATGTGACAGCTTTCTTGCAAAGTACGATATGGCATCAAATGAGATGGCATATGATGGAGCACCTCCACACTGGCTTTGGAATAGTCATTCATCTTCGCCTCTTTCTTCAGGAGGTTGATTTCACAGTTGATACACTCCATTATTATGCGTTGGCCAATACTCTAAAAAGAGAAATACACACGTGAAAAGTTCAAAAGTTTCAAAAGTTAGTGTTCAGCAGTGTATGGAAGAGAGGATGACACATATACAAACAGTTAGCCATGTTTTACAGCCAATCAAATCTTGTACATGCGATGTTGCTACTTGTGTAATAATTTCACTTGATTCATTAAGAAAATAAGGGCAAATAAGGGCAAAATTCTAAGAAAAAATCCACAACCTTCCAGTAAAAAAAAAAAGTTCAGCTCTTGGATTTGTGCTCAGCTAATTAATCTAATGTATTGTCAAGGGCCTACCTAAGAGAAGATGTCAAAATCCATTCATAAATATGTAAAGATACAGAAAGGAGCTTTGCTACTGCCTGAGGTTTTAAGAGAGTAGCGGACACTCACAGCCTCTTCCACCGACTTGAGCTCTTTCAAACAGTCGGCAGCTACTTTCTGATGTTTCGCTTGCAAGGCCAGCAGAGCCAACTCCAGGAGGAAGGAAACTCTGCAAATCCCAGATAAAACCTAATGTATACAATTCACAATACTTCAGAACAGTAATCTGAGCCATGTACTGTCCCCGGGATATCCATGTGTGGTTTTACAGCAGTGGGAGATTTATGAAGAGGACAGGGAGCAAGAAAGGTGTTGGATGGGAGATTTAATCAGGACATTCTGGGTCACAGACCTGTCGGCTGGTTGGATGGGTGTAATCTGTAGAGAAATCGAATTCACAGGCATAGACGATGCTTTTGTGCAATCCACCAGGAGATGGAAAATCTCCTCAAGCTTGTCCGAATCCTTTTTTGCAAGCTCATCCTCTTTTATTTCTTCCAACCCACTACAAACAGGAAAACGTGTTTGCGCACATTAATATACACATACATATACATACATTTATGTGTCCAAGAATACACATGCATCTGTTTTTCACCCCCCCTCTTTAATATACTCACACCAAACAGCACATAAACCTTAGGCAAAATAACCTATATGATGCTGATGACGGTTGGGTCAGACTGAGTCATGCTGTCGACGTTTATGGCTGAGCTTAAGAGCCATAAGGGGCTCTGACATGTTGAGTACATGCCTGCAGAAAGGGGGTGGGGGCTGGGACTGAGCTTGTGTAATGCCACACCAGAAGCTATTGTATACAAGTAAAGTACGCAGGCAGCTTGATTAATCGGCCCACTATAGGATGCCACAGGCTGAACTGAGAGCCAGTGGATCACTAATTATTAATTAATTAATTATTAAATTAAGTCCTGTAGCTTAAAAAACAGAGCAAATATAAAAACAAATACAGAATGGTAGACTTGAAAATTTTTGGACAAGTAATAACCTTGCAATGACCATCAACAAGGTCATAATTGCTAAAGTTTATGACTCAATTTGCCTCTACTTCATTCTAAAGAAGAAAAGATAAAGCAAACTCTTTCAAACATAATTTTGCCTCCCTAGTTGTTCAAATGTTTTCTCAAAGATTGTTACATTGTTAAAGCAGATCAAGGGCATCCTTCCCTGGACAATTAGAACTACAATATGTTTATTTTAGATTGAGTTGCACCAACAAAGATTAATTTAAACTAAGATCAGTTCTAATAGGTTTAAAATGAGTAAATCCAGATTTAAAATTAAGCAGAGCTCTGTTGTACAAGTTTATTGATGTAAACTGATATTAAATAGACTTTGATCAATATGGAGATGCTTGCTTACCCAAATTAGACAATAAAAATTAATTTGTGTGCTGTCAGGACATAGTAAGTATAAAAGAAGGGGGAAACCATGGCATAAAATCTCAAGGCTACCAGGAGTTGGAGCAATAGTGCTACAGCTGCATTTCTGTCACTGCCATGTTTAGTTGATCCAATCTTCCTGTTCAGCTTCATAACAGTTTCCTTGCCGAATTGGTACCTTGAGAGAAATTCAGCAGCAATTGGGTTGAATCTGTCCCTTAACTTTCTTCGAGAACTAGATTATTTTGCTCAATCCATCTCAAAAAGGCAGCCATAAAAGTTCAACCTCCTCGAGCGTAGATTTAAAGTTAATATTGGATCACATTTTAAATTGGTGTTTAAAGTTTTGGTGCAACAGAATTTAATTTAATCTAGGTTAAGAGCAAAAACTAAACTGAGGTTTGAAGAGAGGTTTAACTTGAATCTTTGTTCATTTTAAGTTTTAAAGTTTGGTGTGACATAAAGTTAAACAATGATTTAATCGGGTTTAAAAATGAATCCTTGTTGGTGCAACACAGCCTTAACTATGAATACATGGAATGAACTGTCATCATTACAGAAAACAAAAGCAATGCTCTCTGCAAAATTAATCCTGCAGCACTTTTAGCGCAATAAAACATGTAAAAATGAAAAGGTGTAGAAAAAACTAAACATTTAATGAAATGAAACACAAAAACTCTCCTTACCTTTTAAATTGCTGTATTTTGTAAATGATCGCCAAGGTAGTACACTGCCTGCTCATTTCAAGGAGGATATCATTCTCAGACAGCTTGTGTTGTACCTAAGGAGAAAGGGGAAAAGTCAGAACTCATACTTTATTCTTTTTCCTAAAATGTTTCACTAAAAGCCTACTGTCTTCAACATTAAGTTGAAATTGCATTAAAAATAGTCAGCAGATATTTATTGTCCAGGATAGCGTTATAGGTAAAGTCAGGACTCTGGTTACATAATCTACTGAGAATTCATTGTACACCTTGTTGTTAGTTAAGTATAATGTTTGGACTACTTTCATAAAGTCTTACCAAGTTTTAGTTTTAGGTATTCAGATACACCGAAGGATAAAATTCTCATTCGTGGGTTCAGATCATTTTCCTCAATCTTATACTAAAAATACATCTCAAAACTCACTGAATTATCTCAAAAAACGTAGAGCTTCAAACAAGGCTGTTTTTCTTACCTTCAAAAAGTTCTCACTTGATATGTTAACTCCCAAAAGGAATCCTATTACAAAATTCTTAAAATGTTTTCATTTTAGTATGTAGCAAAAAACACTGTTTACCAGCAAGGTAAAGAGTTTTGGATAAAGATGTGGAGTATGTGTCTTGATGAATTCTTCTGTCACTTTGGCAAAACTTCCAGCATCCTCCATTTTCCCAGAGTCCACAAGACTTTCAATCAGGTGCCTGAACAGAAGCAGACAGCAAACTCCAACATTTACTGGGATATTTCCATAATATATGGAGATGTGAGTCAATTTTAAGGATTTTTAAGGATTTTATTGAAGTAGTTCCAAGAAGAATATTTTTATATATCTTAAAATGTGTCTGGAAGGAATCTTTAAGCTTGTGTTTTGTTTTTGTTACACTGTGTCTATATGGTCTTTTTCAGTTTGAGCTGCTGTTAAACTGTATTGCATTATAGTTAACAATGTTTCAAATATTTTTAAATATATTTCAAGCCTTCATTACAGTGACAGTGGAGAGATTGGACAGGAAATGAAGGAGAGAAAGATGGGGGGGTAACATGTATCAAAGGTCTGCTGCTGGAATCGAACCGTGCACGCTGTTACATGGCATGTGTCTTAACCAGTAGGCTACTGGGGCATGCCATGCTGCAAATATTTTGATTACGTCAGTCAGTTGTTTCAGTCAGTCAGTCATTCACCATGCTATTCATTATTGTAGTGGCACAGTGAGTTTTGAAAGGAAGCCGTGCATGTTGGCCACCGTATCTTATATGAATGACATTCAGTTGTGATTTTGGTCATGCCAAAAATTTCTAATCCAATTAGTACCCTGACTATCACCGGCTTTATACTAAACATGCATGATCCATTATGTCCTCCGAACAAAGACGAACTAACATTTAGGCCTGTGGTAACATGGGAGAACATGAGAAGATGACTTACATTAGAACACATTCTCCACTCCATATAGGAGAATAAGGCAGTATTCAATTAACTTGGGAGCCAGAAAGCTGTGGTCACACATGAACTGCTTGTTAATTAGCTCTGTACGTCATCCCCATGAAAGCAGCATGAGACTTGGGGGGCACTGCGGGGTCACTTACATCATGAGTTCAGCCCTCCAGCTGTGGTCCTGGTCTGCCACCTCCTCCAGACTCTGGACCACCTGCCTGAGGGAGGAAACAAGGTGCAGGCACCGCCCTGGCTGCAGGAGAGGACGCACTGTCTGGAAGTACAGCACGGAGGCATTGAAAACCATGAAGTGGTATCTGCAAGAAACAAACCGCATACAGAACAAGTTAACAGAGAACACTGCATTATTTATACGATGCACACGCAAGCCATTTCCTCTCTCAGTACAACTCAATTCAGACCAAGTGTCATCTCTGAACACAAAAGTCCTGTGAATTGTAAATGAGTGTGGATTTACCACCGTCCAATGAGCCACAGGAGAGCACCTCGTATCAGCCATTCTATGTGAAATAAGTGATTTTTATGAATTCAAAGCGCTGTTTTAGAGAAAACTGTGTGAACAGAGAGAGTGCTTCTAATTTATTCACCAGAGAGCGTGTTGTGCATTAGTCTGGGCTGGATGGATTAGATATGTATTCCCTTTGGTGTTAATTGGGTTGCTCATTCAGCCCCTTTATTGACAGGTTATGAGTTCATTAGCAAAAAGATTCAGCGCTGATTGCTTGCAAAGGCTAAGCCTATATTTCAAAACACATCTTTCAGAACAAGAAACATGGGAATGTATGTTATATGATTCATTTTATTACATCTATATTTATTACCCTTTTCACCCTGCTCACAGAGACTTCCAGTCAGCTGTTAGAATGAGGAAGAATACATGCTGCAGATCAGCCAGTTGTGAATAATGGGTCGGGGTGAAGTATGAAGAATTGTTTTATATTTCAAATCAAACATTCATATCCCAAAATAATCTAGCAGCAGGCTGAACCCTCATAACCTATTTCAGCTTAAAGGCATTCCCTGATGTGAACATATTACTTTGATTATGTTTTACAGTTGCACCTGAGCACTGGTTTTGCCAAGCGATATCAGAGATGATAAACTGAACATAGTACAAATTAAGTCAACTTTCCTGACACTGAAAGCCAAACATGCTTCTAAAAGATAACATACCTTGGCTCATGCTTTGAAATTTCAATTGCTTTAAGAAAATACAACACAGCTTCCTCAAAGTCCTCCTAAAATAGAAAATAATGCAAAAAGGGTGAGTGAAAACTTGCCACATCATATAAACATACAAAGATTAGACAGGTAATTCAATAAAGGCCTCAGTTTGACAAAAGGCAAAGACAATCTTTAAAGTGCTCTAAACTATGAAAAGAAAAAGGGCAATGATGTGCCTTTCATACTGAATAAGAGATAGTGAAACCACAAGTGCTTGTTTACGAAGCTGGGGCAACTGCTCCATTTTTAGTCTAAATAAGTACAGTATATCTCTACAGTAACTGTGTGTGTGTGTGTGTGTGTGTATGTGTGCTTCACTGGCACAGAAACACAAACACACACAACCCCCTCGAGGAAATGTGTCCAATTTACTGTCCTCACCACACTCCCAGTGGCCGGCGGAGTCTTCTGCTGACCCTGGCAGAGGTAGGCTCGACACATAAATTGATTGGCTGGCGGATTCCCTTCAAAGTACATCTTTAGACACGCTGCGCTTATCTCCAAACAACCCAGCTGAAACACAGAAAAAGAGACATACAGAGGCCAACCAAAATAAATATTTCAACCTTATTTCATCAGCAGTTTCCTTAGTTTGATGCATTATTAAAACTAGTCAGATGTGACTAAATGTATGTGTGATGCACATTTATACAAATGACAAAAAAAAGTCTAATCTCATTGTTACTTTTTATTCAAGGAATTGCAGAACTGTCAGGGAAAAGATGATCCTGTAACAGAAAGTTTACCTGTATACTGTATGCTTTTAATCATGTTATAATTCAGTTAAACTAGTAAAACTTTACAGTAATGAACTCGGCATCACTGTGATTTTTTATGTGACTGGAATATTCATGTTTCTCTAGAAAACAGAAGCACACTGTGATGTAGTCCTACTGAGGATGCAGACTAATTCAGCATTCACTTAAGCCTCAGACTTCAAGGCAAGCTGCATTTTCACTGAAAACTCGCTGTATGATATAGACGAAAGAACAAATCACATTACAGAATAGCACTGTGTTTCATTATTCAAATATGTTTCCCTTGCCCTAGGACAGTTCGGTCTATATTAGTGAATATTCATTACTATTCCCCTCTGGGAGAATAGTTAGATTTAGCTAACAAAAGTTACTGTACTAAAACAATGAAAAATTAAATCTATGATCAGACTTTGCTCTGTAGAGGTTTTATTTCCACGCTTTACTGATTTGGTCTCACGTCAACTAACAACCACAAAAGTCCTGCTTTATTCAGTAAAACCCAATAAATCCCCTCTACATGCCAATAATGTCAGGAATTATTCAGCAACCTCCGCAGAACATGACGCTCGCATGTCTTCACAGCAGCAGATATTCACTGTGCTAATAAGAGTGAATTCTATTCTTCCCAGTCAGATGCGTATCTTTTATTCTTGGGGGCTGCTTATAGCATCATGTCTTATGCGACATCTCAGCAGTCACGAAATCCTCACAACATGAAAACACTCCTCATAGCACTTGGAGGGCATGGCTGCAGGCATATTCCTTCTCATATCAGTCATTCATTCAAAGATTGCAGCATCAGAGTCTAATGCTGACTCCTCATCTGAGTCTGATACTGACTCTGGGCCAATGTGTAGGCTTACATTGGCTGCCCTTAATGTACGTCCACAGATGCTTCAGTATGAACCTTGTGACAGAATTTACAGCAGACTATCATTTATACTGGAGCATATATAGTAACTGAATTCCTTTCCATTGACTAGTATACAGAAGAGCTTGGCAAACATATCTGGAATGGTATAGACACTGGAATTCTGAATGTACATACGTTATATTCATTATGACTACAGCTGTTATTCCCTTAACATTGTGATTTGTACTAATCAAAGCCTAAAAAGGCCTGAAAACCTTTCTATTCGGGGAGGCTTTTTCATCTTAACTCTTATTATTTTCTTTATGTTGTATGTTTTTAATGCTGTAATGCTTGAACTTTGATGCTTGAACTGCCTTGAGGACATAAAGTGTTGGATGGCACAAAACTACCTTAAGCTGAATGAAGGCAAGTCTGAAGTTGTCCTATTTGGCCCCCTTGACTCCATCAAAGTAATTACCAACAGTAATGGCAACCTGTCCACCTTTGTCAGACCTCATGTCAAAAACCTTGGTGTGATATTTGATTCCGTCTTTAAGTTTGACAAGCAAGTTAATGCAGTAGTGACAGACAGTTTTTTCCAGCTTCTTACTATTGCCAAAATCAAGCCATTTCTTGAGAGATCTCAAGAAAGTCATCCACACCTTTACAACCTCCAGCCTGGACTACTGCAACTCCCTGTATACTGGGATTAGTCAGTCGTCCCTGTCCCACCTGCAGCCAGGCTCCTGACAGGTACCCAGAAGAGGGACCATATTACCTCCATACAGTATTGTGACTTTTATTATTCTACTTCAGGGATAATTTTAGACTGACATTATTTCTAAGAAACCACTGTCTTAGAAAACACAGTAAGTATGCCCTGTCCTTAACCATACACTTGACTCAACTGACTCAGAGCCTGCTATCCAGGAGCTGCCACTTATGACCTCAATAAAAACTGTCTAAAATCCTGCCTACGATCGTGCTGACATGTTGACCAGGTCTACACACCTGTAGGCCTACGTTACCTGTAGTGCTGCTTCCGCGCACAGGACGTACAACTCTGGGGCACTACGTGGAATTCGTCCGCTGCTTCCAGCTGCTCTCATCTCCGTGATCAAACTGTACGCTGACTGCAGAGCTCCAGAGTCTGCAAAAAATACATAAAAACAGTGAAGGAATACGTTTACCACTCTTTATAGCTGTAACTGCCCCTAAAACATGACAAACCTTGTTGCTCATTGGCCTTGGTGAGATACTGACGTATATCCAGGTCCATGTCGGTTGAAAGTTAACGTTATCCCATTAAAACTGTACAGGTATGTGTAACTAGCTAAACAACAAAATGCGAAATTGTTAAACCGTTAGAAAAACAACAAGTCTGGTCATTAACTCAGGTGTTGAGGTAAATATGCCAGTAGTTAGTTTCAACAACCAAATACGTCAACAGAAATGCTAAGAGTTTGGTTTAGCATATCCCACCATCCGCGTTTGTAGTTAGGGAGCGTTACTTAGCAACCGGAGAGAAGGTTTGAACTACGGTAAACGAAAAGGTACAAAAGGGTTTGACACTCTCATTTAGTCCAATGCATATACTTATCTATCTATCTATCTATCTATCTATCTATCTATCTATCTATCTATCTATCTATTTATCCCCTCCTCCCATACTCCATCTCATTCTTTCTGTGAATGTGTATATGTGTGTGTGTGTGTGTGTGTGTGATGTGTGTGTGTGGCAGCGTGCACATGACACACAAACATACACACACATGCATACAAAAAGCACTTCTTCATGCTTGTGGGTCCAACGCATCTTAGTAACTTCAAAGTGCATCATTAGAAATCAGGCCACTCAGTGTGGAAATACAATTAACTTGGTCAAACCAAATACCGCTACTGATGTGACAGGGGACAAAGTAATCAGGCAAGGCAAGCCACTGTGGCTCTCCCTAAAGTGGACTTGGGGCTCCTAGTTTGAGGTTTAATTGACAGAATCATGTATTACCTGCCAGTATTTCAAAGCAGCAGAGATAGCTCCGGAGCAGCCCTCGAGCAAATTTGTTAAGCAATTCATCATGGGACATGTCTAAAAATACACACAAAGAGAATATTCACCCTTTGGAATGGCTTTAAATGTGATATATATAATTATTTTCTGGAAAAGATTTTTCCTCAGTCACTTGACCTACTTAATGTTTTGAGTTTATACTTTAATTTGTTGTTTGAAATTGCGTAACTGCCGTGTCATTTACAGTGCTTTGCTTATAAAAGTGGGTAAATGTGAGTTTTACTCTGAATCCATTGTTGATTTGTGCTCTATGAGGTAATAGGTAGAACAAAATCTCTGTGGATGAGGAGCTGTGGGCTTTTTTGTGGTTGTTATTTACGGTCACAATTTAGGATTGATTTGGTCTGATGTGCTCAGATACTGCCATTGAAACATGCCTCATTTTACTGAGATTATGTAATCATAGTAGTGCATCATACCGCACAAAGGCTTGCTGGCTTTTTCTTAGGTCACTGTAAGGGCTCATGAGTCCAAACAGTGTACAAAAGTATATACTGTGTACTTTATTTAAGTCCATATGTAGCTATAAGTTGCATTTTGATGGGGTTTTTTTTGGTAATATCATTGCTTCCAAGCAGAAGAGGATGTTTCTGTCTTGATAAAGCAAGTAGCCAGGCAATCTGGCCAACACAGATGGTGCTATATGATGATGAATAGGCTATGAAAATGCAAAATATGTTTGTCCAGGCTGTCATACAGTCTGTTGCAACAATAGACCTGTCCTACTATATAGCTTAGAAGAATCTTTACTGTTGTATAATGTAATTAAATAGAGTTTATGCTTTTCTACAGTATTTGTGTTATATTGCTATAAAACTGTGTATTTCAAATAAAATTTGTCATCATGAGCAACTCTTCATAAAAATCTACAAACCAGGACCATGGCTTCAACATGTAATGTCAAGGCAAAACTTCACTGACAGTGGAGAAACATGCAGCCA
Organism: Thunnus maccoyii; assembly: GCF_910596095.1. Lineage (NCBI taxonomy): Eukaryota > Metazoa > Chordata > Actinopteri > Scombriformes > Scombridae > Thunnus > Thunnus maccoyii. Next base: position 25,251,989 of record NC_056546.1, on the reverse strand, counting down.
AATCAGCTTTATTTACAGTAATAGAAGTACTAACAGTTATAAGACAGAAAATGCGCCGGTATCCCAGGAAAAACAAACAGGGCATTTTCACTGTGTCCACAATATCTGACTTTAATTCACTGTCACTGGAGCTGCTCCAGGAAAGGCTCATACTCACAAAGAAAGACTTAACTGTCTAGGATTACATGAATAACAAGAGTCTGGACTCTTTTTTTAGAATTTAATTTGAAGCTTTGAAGAGTGAGTTGAAACTCAATCCAATGAATAAATGTTCAGCTCCAGTTACCTCAATAGCAGCATTCTGATTCCATTCGGTGTCTGTTTATAAAGTTTCATGAATACAATTTTGCTGAAATGCAGCATATATTTGGATCATGGTCTCTTGTAAAATGAGAAGGGAAATTGAAATGCCATTAAGTGATGATCCACGAGCTGCGTCTATGACTTATCTTTGGACTAATGCACAGACTCTAGCCACATTGAATGAGGATATAATCATATGACACAATCTCATCAGTGGCACTGATGCACACCAAGGTGGAGAACAAAGATGAACAATGCACCACCGGTGGTGAAATTATATTAATCACTCTAGCATTTTCCAGAGATGAATAGAAGCAAACTGTGACTCCTGTGATTCTCAGCAGGAGGCTCATTGTCAACATGCATAGATGAACAAAATGAGTCATAACAGATTTATTAGAAGTTTTTAATGTATTATTTTAAGAAATAAAAGGAGCATGCTGGTAAGGCTAATCTATGTTTACAGCAGGTGGTTGGTATCACACTGTGCTGAATGGAGAGCCATGGACAAAAGTATTCTGCCTAGTGTCTTGTTTGAACCTTTGATAAATCTGAAAGTTTTAAAGTTACAATATATTTCATGGACATTTCCTGCATTAATCAAAATCTAGAGCCACTGAGAATTGGTGGGATTTTGATTTACATTTCATGTCTTCTGTAAAAGTTGCCTACATTAAGCTACACACATGCACAGTTCACCTCTCATTCATAATGAATCAAAGCCATTGTGTGAAGTAAACTCTTTTGCATTATCTGACCCCCCCTCGATGGGATAACTTTCAGCATCTCTGAAAATCCCCACATTCCTTAAGATGTTAAACCAGCGGAATGTAATAAATTATTGATCAACTCACAAATTGTTATTAATAATTGAACATTTTGCACATGTGAAGCCCACATACACAAGAATGGCAGCAGCCAAACAGCGATCACATAAGCTCAATTTATACAGACTAGCTGCTCCTCTGCATACATGTAAGTCCCATTATATTTCTATTTAAAGAAGTCATGCGTTTAGACTCAGAGCCAAAACACTTCATCTATGATTGAAAAGAGAGATTTGTTTATCTGTATGTACACGAAACATTTTTCAGCATTTCAGAGGGAAACACTGTACTTTTTACTCCACTACATTTATTTTACAGCTGTAGTTACTAGTTACTTTTCACATTAACATTGTATGTAAAATAACATAATAATGAGGTTAGAAACTACACTGCATTGTTAAGATTAATTCCCAAACTTTTTGGCTCGTGGCCCCTTACACAACATCAGTGTCTAGTTATGCCTCCTTGTCACGTTTGAGATGTCAGAGTTGCTAGCAGTTCCACCAAAGAGCCACTTCCCCTCTAAATTTCCCCTCACATGGTTTCAAATAATTGACTGTTTGAGGCCCAGAGGTAAATCTCTCCAATATTTTACAAAAGCATAAAGACTGAGGAAAATGTAACCAAATTATGTAGCAGAACTACCAGTATGTTCTTTCCAACCCAATCTAACATCTCACAGCCCTTCAGATTTATCCTGTGACCCCTATAAAGAAGTTCAAACTAGCTCCGACTCGTCCAGCTACAAATGCTGCTTACAGTATGCATTGACTGTTGAATTTATTTAATATACCAGTCACAACCCAATTTCTTGCAAAACAAATACTTTTGTACTTTAAGTACAGTTAAGGATTTTGAAATGCAGGACTTTTACTTGTAATTAAGTGTTTTTACATTGTGGTATTGATATTTTTACTTAAGTAAATGATTGTTCTACCATACATCAGGAAATAGAAACCAGTCAGAAATGTTAAAAAACACTGTAACAGTTGTAATGTACAGCCATACACCTGCGGGTGTACAGAGAGCTGTAACATCTTGTGTTTTGTGCACCACTGTGTTGTCTGCGGCTAATCAGCAGGACCAGTCACGTTTAAGATGTAAATTAATCAGCACTGAATTTTAAGCAGGCGTAGATGTTAGGGGATTGAATTAATTGATTAATTAATCAATTCCAAAATTCACTGTGCATTTGCTGAGAAAGCCCACATTGAGCTGGGTATAATTAGTTTTTCATGAACCAAAGCCCTCTTTAAAAAAAAAAAAATAAAAAATTGACTTACAGCAAAAACAGTCATTGATTGGATAATGAGCCTCTGGCTAAATTCTAAGCTCTTCCTGAGTGCCCATTTCAAATCCTTTCAGGCACTAAATCAATTGGTTATTAATGTGAAATCAACAGACTGTCCAAGCAAAATTTGGCAAACTATAGTATTCCTGTGATGTCTCTTTTCATTCAGTATATGTTAGTGTTCAGTTCCCCTTAGGAATGAGGTTTTCTATTAGAAAGGGGTAATTAGTGGTGTGAATCATGCTGTGGAGCATTTGCACACATTTGATACACCATATAGCAGTTTTTGGCACAGAATACCCCCCTCCCCCCAGTACGGCTAAGTCATTATGAGCAATAAATCATTTACAGGTTCTTTGCTTGGACATTTGATTCCCTCAAGATTTTTATAATCCGATTTTGTAACACTGAGCGAGTTAATGTCGCATCTCCTCTGAATTTGTACCCAGCAGTTGATGTGTACTGTACTCTTCAAGTGTCCTACTTTATGCACAATAGGCATACACACTTTTAGGATGACTTGGTTCCCCAATCTGCTAGTTTACACAGTTCGACATTTGAAAATAATCTGGACTGTCAGAGCTGGACCGTCAGACACACACATTCTTATCTACGCAAGCATGTGTTCAAACAGCTAATGAGGGTATTGACTTGCTGCTCACGCTCTCATTGGAGATGACGGATGTCACTGATTTATTTGAACATCATCTGTGTGGGGATTGGATTTGATGGCTCCCTGGATAGATACTTAGCAATAACTGACACGATGCCCAATCCTTTACAGCGTGTATTTGCTGATTTGGTTGCACTCCATACAGATTAGTCATTAATATCAAGTTGAACGGAAGGAAAGCATTAGTCTCAAGCTGCATTTCTGCATATAATTTACATAAATCCTGTAAGTTGTTAATGTATGTATTAATGCATATAGGTGGGCTGTAAGTACTATAAAGACTAAAGAGTAAGATGGTAGATGAATTTTACAGATTTTAGGCAGCTCTGCTGATGACTTTAAGATCACTGTGCTCATAAACATTGCACCAAAAACCAATGTACTTCGCTTGTTGGTTGTGTTATTGTTGATGTGATTATCTCATAGCCATTGCAAAAATAAAAAAATGTCTTCCTTGCTGAGATCTTTCCTAAAGTCCTTAAATCCCCACTAGACATTTTTAGTGTTTACTTTTACTGCAGTTGCTCAAAAGACTGATTAAAAAGCCCAAACGTATGTGATGGAGGTTGAGAATTCATTGAGAAGTGATCAATCAGTTATGCAGTCAAATGCATGGAAGATAAATGACACTGTTCATTCAGCGGATGTATTTTTTGCCTCAGTGGAGGTGTGACTTTCAGTATTAAAATTTTGGTCAGACTGTCTCTCAGCCTATTGGTCCAATACATTGCTCCAGAGTGACATACTGTATCTACTTTATATTGGATACGTATTGGATGGATCACCATCAAATGATTTTGGTAACTTGGTCACCAAATCACAAACACTGCAAATAAATAAAACAAGCATAAACCAATAAATTAAATCAATGATTATTTAATAATTAAACTATATATAATTATATATAATTAAGGTAGGAGGCACTTGTCTACACAGTTTTCCCACGAGCCAATACAGGTTTATTCACAATAAGTTCTCAACAATCTGCAAATATCAACTGAAGTTTGTAGCCTTCTCTAAAACCAGTATCCACAGTAAATAAAATCTCTAATCAGAGGAATTATCTTAAAAAGTTCTACATAAAATTTTCAGAATATAACTAAAACCAGATTTAAATATAAACCAATAAATAAAACCAATAAAAAGGACTAAAAAAACAAACAATATAAGATGTCCTAATACAAATAAAACAGTAATAGTTTAACAATACATTGCAGGTGAGGCAAGTGGCAGTCTCTTCCTAAATGGAAATGAGAAGTTAATGATACATGTGATCTAATACTACTACAACTAATAATAATACTACTACTAATAATAAAAATAATTATGGCAAGAAAATGAATGGCATGAACACAATATCAGACTGAATGATTAAATGAAATGACACAGCAATTCAACCTGATAATCTGACTGAATCTGCAGAGTCAGTTAGACAAATGTTGGTTTTCATCCTACAAAGAAAAATAATCTGACCACCTACTGTAGCGGCAATCCTCTGCTGAGGGTTTGACGTGGTAATAATAGCAGTGTTACTAAGCTTTTCAAAGTAATGGGAGCTTTTACTGTGCAAACAGTTTTATTAGAGTAGCCTATAAGCTGTTCAGAAAAGTCTCACTCAGTGAGATGGATAGGGTCAACATTTTAGAGCTAGTGGTATCCATGGAAACAAAATAAATCCTTTTGACTCTAAACTTTTGTCCCACTAATGGGAATAATCTTAGAATAGCAAAGCTGTTTCTCTATTTGTCATCTATGCAACATTTCTCATCTGATGTGTAATGAGCAGCACAGTCTTACAGAATTGCAGGGTGCCCATAGACTTTGAGTTTTGTTTGCATTTGAGTCTTGCAATATGTACTACATACTGCATACTGCATTTGTCAGTAGTATGTGGGCCTAGTAGGCGGTTCCGAATACAGTGAGGGCGTTGGTTATGATTAGCGACGCTCTGCTTCCCCGTTGACAGGCATCAATAAACCACTTAAAGGCACATACTGGTTGCATTTTTACCTTTCATCTTCTGTCGCCTGACAGTGCTTCAGTACAGCTTGACCTGCATAAACCATATCTCATATTCATAGAAGTGCACCTTGAGTCACTTCACCCAAGGGATTATCACTCATGCTCACTGACATAAATATACTGTAGCTTGTGCATTTACTGCCCATAGAAAATAGCCTCTCGTCATCGTGAGTTACTGTTTCTCGAGTTGTGCCTCTCCAGAGTGTATTGCTTTCCTGATGGTGGGCTGATATGGGGCTTTTTCCCTATCTTTATTCAAGAGTGTGGTCTATCAATTTGACAGCATGATTTATTGATTTCACGTTCAGATTCTGTAATTCTTTCCCTCAAAAGTCTGCCCTTGCACTCAAATAGCCCCTGCTTGCGCACAGATTTGCTCTGTTTCTGCTCAAACTGTATCCTTGCACTCAGATATATAGTTGCTTGCACAGATTTCCTGCTCCAGCTTCAGCCCTTCAAGGACTTCAAGTAAGTTTTTAATTTCAATGGTGCTGTGGCTCAGGAGGTAGAACGGGTCTTCCACTAATTGGAAGAATAGTGGTTCGATCTCCGGCTCCTCCAGTCTGCATGTTGAAGTATTCTTGGGGAAGATACTGAACCCTGAATGAGTGTGTGCGAATGAGTATTAGATTAGATCTCCTGATGAGCAGGTTGGCACCTTGTATGGCAGCCTGTGCCATCAGTGTGTGAATGGGTGAATGTTGACATGCAGTGTAAAGCGCTTTGAGTGGTCAGCCAGAAAGTCGCTAGAAGGTCGCCATATAAATTCAGCTCATTTACCATTTATTACTTCCTTCAAATTGAATTGGTTAAATCATATTTGTGGCACAAGAGTACATCTATGATAATATGCTTGGCTTTCAAGTGTTGTATGTTACGTGAACACTGTTGCTAGGCTACTAACGACAAAATGGATGACGCTGTGTTTCTTTTTTTAAAATCTGTATTTCATTGGTTAGGAAAAGTAACTTTCAGTAAGCTATGGTAAACAGCAAACTTTGATATAACTACACCATACACAACCTCACCACTGTTTTAAAAATGTAGCAGCTCATTTCTCAGTTTTCTACTGTCTGAATGTGTTAGCTAGCATTAGTTACTGTTACTGTTGGTACTTTTCCCATTCCTAAACAATGAAATACAGATTAAGAAAAAAAAAAGAATACAGCAGCATCCATTTTGTTGTTAGTTGCCTAGCAACGATGTTCACATGATGTTCAAGACTTGAAAACCAAACATATTATCATGGCTGTATTCTTGTGTCACAAATGTGACTTAACCGGTTCATTTTGAAGGAAGTAATAGCACCATTAAAATAAAAAATCGACTTCACAAGGTCGATGACTTTGGCGATCTGCTAGACTCCCACTCCTGAGTCATGAAGGTGATGTCATTTTCTCCTCTAGCACACTGACGGGGGTAAGCCAGTATGGATGCTAGTATCTACATTAACTGTCCTTTTATTCCAAAAGTCGTATAAGAAAGCAAAGGAGGGCGGGAGTGGATGAACCCGGTTAAAGAGTAAACGCCCATATGGGATGCTCTAAGGTGTAAAGCGAATGTGCCGCTCTTTAATAAAGATAGGGAAAAAGCCCCATATCAGCCCACGATCAGGAAAGCAATACACTCTATAGAGGCACAACTCAAGAAACAGTAACTCATGATGAGGAGAGGCTATTTTCTGTGGGCAGTAAATGCACAAGCTACAGTGTATTTATAAAAAAACCCATAGGTTGAGATCAGTGGTCTGGTGGTGGATTGCTATTTGAAATCTTTGAATTTTGCTGTTAAAAGAAGTGGTACGTGATTTTCTAAGACGTGTGTGTTGAAATTGGAAAAGAGTAATGAGGTACAAGCCGAAAGTACAAGACAGATAATAGTCTGTCAGTCGGTTAACCATTTTGGTCTAGATTGAAGACTTTTGGATTGATTACCATGAAATCTGGTATGTTCATGGTCCATAGAGGATACCCACTGACATTGGTGATCCCTGACTTTTCCTCTGGCGCCACCATGAAAAATGAAATTTCGACTTTTGGATGGATGATGGCATTTGCAACAGACACTCATGTTCCCTTGAGGATGAATTGTAATAACATTGGGTAACTTCATCCCATGTCCATCATCAGGTCCAATTTTTAATGTCTAATCTAATACTTTGTTATATGACCAAATACCTGCAAAGCTTTTGTATTTAGTGCTAATTAGGAAATATTTGCATGCTTACACTCTAAACTAAGATGGTGACCATGGTAAGCATTGCCTTATAAATATCAGCATGTTGCCATTGTCATTTTGAACATGCTTGCATGCTAATGTTAGTATTTAAAACACCACAGCTGCTGCATAATAAATATATTTACTTCCAGGGCTACACAGGCAGACAACCAAGCAATTAATAATATTACCTATGATGTCTGGTACCTTACATATTTGACTGTGACACTTGCAGGTGGATTGTTTATTACCATGTTTACTGACTTGTTAGCATGCTGGCATGGTGGCTTGGTTCTGCTTTTGTTTGTCACCTAGCAGCTGCTACAATACATGGACTTACATGGGTTTTTATTTGTGACTGATCTCTATAATCATATTTTTGGTTTGATAGCTCTGGTATGCTTGTTAGAAGACACATTTTTTGCTAGAACTGTAGCTTGAGTTTTAAAGAAGACCATTGCCACCAATGCTACTTGAATGACATGTCTCATTACATTTCATGTTTTTTCATGGAATTTCAGCCTGCTTCACTTCACCGTCTTCTGCTTATGTGATATGTGTTACCATGTGTGAAATTATAAATGATATAGACAGTGATGCATAGGCATGTCAGTTGAAGTTAGGTGTTCTCTGCTCTCAGTAATTGTTTTTGTGTGATTCAATGTTCCATGCTTTAAATTTCCTGGATAAATAGATGTTTTTAGTGTTCCATGGTTTAGATTACTTGGATAGATGAATGTTTTCATGTCACTTTAATATGTTTTGGCATCTTTATGTGTGCATTTCAAGAACTCCCAGATGCAAATTCCTGACAGTTGGAAATGTCGAAAACATTCCTTGATCTTTTTTTTTTTTTTTTAATCAGGACAAATAATACATTTTATGAATATTTCAAGAGGAACCTGTCATTCCTCTTGAAATATAAACTGTCATTCCTCTTGGATTATAAACAGATATGTAGGTCCCCTGGCTAATGGGGACCTACATATCTGTTTAAATTTGTGGTACTGTGTATGAATGTATCTCTCTCCTCAGGTGGCTGATATGTTTTTCCAGCCAGGTGCTGGTCCTGCCAGGATGTGGAGGAGGAGCAGCCTGCGTCTGCAAGAGTTGGATCAAAAGCAAAAGGACCCTCAGTGATATTTAATACTTCTGCAACATCACTGAGCTCAGGTACCATGGTAACCAGCCAGAACCTCCCTCCTCCCTGCTTCCTTCCCTCTGACACTTTCCCCATTTTATCTTGTTTTCCTCTATTCCACTAATCCCACATTTAAAAACAAACTGTAGATACACATAAACATGTGACAGCGAGCAACGGGGAATCAAGCTGTACCCAACTTATGAAGTTACAGCTCATAGATGGATAGAGAACTGTTGGCATGCTATATTGAAGACAAAGTTCACATCACGGTCACATTATGAAAGCCATTTCTAAGGGAGCAGCCCCCCCCTCCCTCTCTCACTCATTACTCTTTCTTCTTTTCTCTTTGATGATAAGAAAAGTAACATGTGCTTGAAAAAAGCATAATGTTATCTTGTCACAATATGATTGAAAGAAAATAAGATTTGAAGTGTGCCAAAGAACAGAATTGAAGGAAAACTTATTTAGTCCATCATAAATTGTATGCACATGTATTGAAGGAGTATTTTTGCATTCATTATGTTTCTTAATACTTCCTTAACGCTCTGTCGTTTCTCATTTCCTCCTTGGCTGTTTGCCCAACAGACTGGCTCTGGCCTCAGGACACATGCCAAAATAAGGCATCCCACTGGCCCTCACTACATGGAATATTCAAAATAGAGCAACTAAACTTAAAGTCCCCCTCCACTCAAAAAATGTGTTCTTCTTGTTCCTTCAGTTGGATGTTTGGGCTTCACTGTGCAGAAAGATGTATGTTCAGAGTTTGACACTAGAAGGCTGCTTTCACATTCATCTGCTGAAGTGGAAATTTTCTCCATGCTCACCTAAAATTTGAGTTTAAGGCAGGTACCTACAAGCACGATTTGTGATATCACAACTAGTTTAGAGCCAATCGTGTTCCAGTACACAACTTACACAAGTGCAATGTGGAAACCTGAAGCCTCCAGTGCACAAACACTGAGAATGGAATATACAGTGAGGTAGTATACGTTTGGATTCAGGTGACTTTATTTATCCCAGAAGGGCAATTCAGTTCTACAGCCTACTCAGTCCACACACAAAAGAAAAATGCACAGGCAAGTAGCAACACGTCAGAGACAACAGATCAGCACATGGGTACAACACGAGCAGCGAACACTCTAGCACCCATGGGTCACCCCGCAGGCTTACATGAGGAACCAGACGAAAAGCAGACAAAACAAAAATAATTCACATAAGTTTAAGGAATGAAGCATTCAGCAACACTCTGGCACCCTCAGGTCACCCTGTAAATGCAGGCTTACGCAAGGAGCCTGGTGAAAAGCAAACACGGGTAAAAACACCTGTTATAATTCACATAAGTTTAAAAGAATGTGGCATTCATTTAAAGTGACTCATGGCATTAAGCAGTGTGATAGCAGAAGGAATCAAGGACCTAGAGTAGCGATTTGTTTTCCTAAGGGGCGCATTATAACCCTGGCTTGAGGGCATTACAGTGAGTTCAATGAAACATAGTCAGATTGGCTGATAATTCCTTTTGCTTCCTTTTGTTTAATTGGTCGACACAAAATGTGGTGTATGATGAGACAGTGTTAGATAGTTCATCAATGTCATCACAAGCATCATAAAATCATTGCCAGTTTGTACAGTCTATGCATGCCTGAAGAGAAGAGACACTGTCCTCTGGCCAAGTCTCCACCATTCTCTCCACACTCATGAGGTGCCTGAAGGAGGGTTTGTATAGGCATAAGGTATACACTGTTGTGATAGGACGCACTGGGCAAAGATTTGTAAGCACCGCTCACTGAACCAACTGTTCATACGTCCTCAAAGACTTGTTTAATTTACAGTGATTCAAATCTCCAAGGATTGAATCTAGCCGGTGCGTTACGTCAGCAATCAGCTGTGCAGTAGTGGATGCATTGGCTCATGGATGTATGTACACAATCGTGAAAAACAGCTGTTGAAATTCACGAGGCAAGTAGTAAGGGCGGAGTGAGATGGTCAACAGTTCAATATCTGGGGTACATATCTTCTCCCGAACCGCAACAGTGTTATAGTAACTTTTGTTGATGTAAAAACACACTCCCCCTCCTCAACTCTTACTGGTAATCCCCAATGACTGGTCCAGTTGAAGTGGACTACTAAGCCACTTATTGTCAGGTCCTCTTCCCGGTCTGATTCACTGAGCCATGTTTCAGTGGAGGCAAGAAGACAGGTTTCCTTCATTTCGTGTTTGAATTTGGCCCACGCTTCCAGCTCCTCTACCTTGCTACACTTGATATACTGCACATTGGAGAGCAGGATTGTTGGCAGTGTTCAGCAGTTAAAATTTTAAAATGTTTACATACTCAGATTCTGGATTCAATTAGGGAGAAGGAGGAGCTGTTGTTTTAAGGATTTTAACAAGGTAATAGTACTCTTTTTTATGATACGAATGATACCTCTCTGTCATCACATGCCCTTTAGGTTGGTCCCGGCATTCTTACAGTTCACATGACTTTTTTTTCACCATACTGAAAGGCTCAGATTAGGGCATTTCCTTTTCAATTCACAATCCCACTTGAGGGAAACACTTTATGTAAGGGCACAGATGGGCTATTATGCTCCTGAAAATCTATCCCCTATGAACCAAGACGTCAAGTTCAACCTTATGCAGACTATCCAGATCGCATCTCACTGTCCCTCCCTCTCTCTCTCTCTCTCTCTTACCCTGTCCTTTCCTGTCTCTCTCTCCCATGTCCACATTCTCCATAACTCTGTCGCTCAATTGACTCTTTTGAGGAGCCTGTAGGCTGTGAGTGTTCTGAAGCATGCATGGCCCTATAATAAGACTACTCCCTCCATCCTCCTCCTCCTTCTTCGACGACACACTGACCTTGGTGGCCAAGTGCTGACTGCCTGTTTCATCCCGCGACCCTTGCCAATTTTATATCTGAAGGTCATGCTGTCAGTGTTTCCTTGCATCAGGGTTACGCTGGCCAAGCTGTCACGGTCCTGTCATATTGCCAGAGAAGTCCAGTCATGACCCGGACATCCAGCAGTTCCCTTTCAGGCTTTAGTCAGAGCATACGCAGGCTTGACAGCAATATAGAAACAGTGACAGATTAAAGAGACATCCAGGAAGGCAAACTCCTATGATAAATGTTGACTGCAGTGTTGAAAATGTTGTTTTTTCAGCTGCTGGACAGTTGTATTTTTCCTTTGTAAATCATAGTTTTTCTGAGAAGTTTCTTGTTAACTTGGCATGCGGTGTGGTTCTAAAAATACATAATTTCATCCATCTTATTCTACAGGATATTTACTATAAATGAATATACTGTAACTACCATGCTCTCATAACACCTAAAATGTAGCATCAGCATCACTTTCTGCAATTCACTGTGATAAACATTATTCTGTTTGGGAATACTGCAAAAAATAAGCAAGAAAAACATGCACAGCATTTATCTTTTTGATGAGAACTGATTCAGCTTTTTTCTTCTTCCCAGAATTACTTCAGATCCTTTTCAACATGTGAAACTAGCACCCATACCCCACAGATCCCAGAGGCTCAGATCCCAGCTTGATGTATATGATGTTGTGGAGGGATATTGCAGACACCTTCTGTGAACAGACCGCCTCTCTGCTGCTTACAGCAGATGCAAAGACATCAAAATGGAAACACTGCTGGCTATAGCCTATTAAATCTACAATGTGTACTTTTGTTTTTTTGTTGTGCAAGGTGCCATCTCAGATGTTTCAACAATACTGAGAATGGGATGTTTTTGTGCTCAAATGCTGAGATGACTAAGTTTATCAGCATGTAAGCAAAATTTAGTTTTAGTTAAGTTTTTTTTTTCACTTCTTTATTAGTTAATGTGGTTATTGAAATGGTAATATGTCCTTGCACTGCACTTTTAAGACATGATCAATTAAACAGTGTGTCCAGTACTGTGATCAGTTTGTCCTTGCATTTTCTGTAGATATAGAGTTAGGTGACATTCTTCAGTAAAACACCAGTTCATGTTTCAAAGACATGGTTTATATGTAAAAGCTTTCATGAACTATTAAAAGCTACAACAATCTGCACACTGTTGTCCTCTGCAATGACAATAGTTTCACAGAAAAGACAGCAGAGTTGTTGTGGATTGTGTGGAAGCCTGCTGCTCATTTGAATTTGAAACAGCCATTGGAGATTACTATCTACCAATATGCATACAGTGTAGTTTAGCATCACTAATGCAGCTTAATGAAAGTTCAATCAATCTTAATGCTTATTCTATTGATTCAGATGTTTTCCTTCCCAGCTTCCAATTTAGTCAGCTGACAGAGGACGTTCATACTTTTTACTTCAACCAATCTGAATTTCCCATGACCTCTATGAATAAATCATCCTTTCTCCGCTGCTTTCAGCTCTCATGTCAGAGTCAGATCTGCCTCCATCCCATTCACTTCCAGTTTCATCAACCATCTGCCTGTTTGGCCCTTACTGTGCACTCATCTCATCCATCCAGATCTTCAGCTAGACTGTTCTGCACTCCTTCACCACAACAAGCAGTGTCTAGACTCCATCGAGGGGATATTCCTGTACAGCTTATGCTGTGAACACCCCTGTAAAATGACAATGTCATGATAGGATCTAGTGTAATCAACATCAAAGTTGGTAACGGCAGGACTGGAGATGGCTGAGGGAAGAAACAAAAGAAGGAGCTGCTGGAGCTGAAAGCATAGAAGTAGCTGCAGCTGAAGGAAGGGAAGAGGAAAGGATGAGGGGATGTATGTGCGGGGGTCAATTGTGCAGCTTGTGGACACAGGGATGAGAGAAAAGACGAAAAACACGAGACAGATCAGACAGGGAGGGAGCAGGCACAAGGAAAGGTACGACCTGGCCCTGCGAGAGGGCTGAAGCAGTTGGCTGCATCGTGTCGTCATCGGTGGTGGAGTGGAGGCAGAGAGGAGCAGCACTTGGCTTTGTTGTCGGTTTGGCGAAACGGGACTTGTATCTGGAGTTCAGCCTGGCCTTCAGCCGGGGCTGAAGAAGTCTGGGCTCTGTTGTAGTAGGCGGCGTTGTGACGTCATCGGTGTGCGGTGTGCGTCGGCCCGGCGGCGGACAATGAACCCGGAAGAGTGGGAGGATTTGAGCTGCTGGCGAGAGGGTTGATGGAAGTAGAGTCTGCATAGAGTTGGAAAGTTTGTCTTTATCATCGTTTCGTGGGAGTGGGACGACCGTCTCCTTGAGACCTCGTCAGAGGTGAGCAAACATCCGGTTGAAGATGTTAATCGCTTGGTAAAGAGCCACGTCCGAGTGGGCCATTGCGTGGATGCGTGTGGAGCGTCTGGATCCCAGCTGATCAGAAGCGCGGTGTCTAGAGGAGAGGGGTACCATGTGGATGTGGTGGTGATGGAGATATCTCGTTGGTACTGCTGGATCTAGTCGTGGGCGGTATGTTGCCGACGAACGTGGATCACGAAGCACGGGCAGGGGGAAGCGTTTGCGATGCAAGCGTGTTGTAGGTCGCGTGAGAACTGAGAAGATCGGGAGAGAAAGAGGTTAGACACGCTTATATAGTTATGCACGGATGATTGAATTAGTGAGGCGCAGGTGATTGAATTTAGTGAGAGAGAGGGGCGTGGTCTCGTTCCTGAACCTTTGTTATAATAATAACTCCATTTAATTTAATGACTATTTAAGCCTGTTTTCAATAAGTAATTCCTGATTGAAATCAAGTAATAATCCACCCAAAATCTGTCTTCTTGAATCAAACTTTCACACTTTGAAGGTTTGAAAGGTTGCTGTTTAAAGTTTGAGAGGCTGAAGAGTTTGAGATGAAAAAATATCTATAAAAACATCTTAAACTACTCCTCCAGCATAATCCACTTCTCTACTGCCCATCTGTTTGCAACTTATGTTCCAGCAGTCATATTTTTACCAAAGTCAGGCTAAATACACAGTTGTTGTGTTGCGCTATTGCCTTCCACAGGGTGAAGTATCACTTTACACTGGCATACAATTAAAATACCTTCTTCATCATCCTTGTTCTTCATGTGAGAGTCAAATTAAGATAGCATTTTCAATAAGCATCGCAGCAGGCTACAACTATTCATTTTGCACTCAACCCCACCCATGCTACAGTCAAAGTTATGACATGAATATGCATTAGTTTCTTATTTTGTCATCCTGTAGAGACTAGTTTCTGTGAAGGATATTGTCTTGAATGTGGAATGAACCACCCTTCAACCAGGCTCTGTGAACAAGCCCTTCCCCCACTGTTTCTTTTCATGGCAGCTGCCATAACACGCTGGCAACCGTGTCTGTAAGTGCTACACTTCTTTGAGTCATTCATGATACATTGGGACACAATGTGCGACACAAACCCCAAGACACTAGTGTGGTATCAGCTCTCATGCCAAAGGAAAAACAGCGAGGACTTCACTTTCTTTTTCCGTATCGACTCCCAGCTAGAAGAAAACGCTTTAAATTACAATTTGTCAAAACTTGACATTTTAGTATAATATTTACAGTATATTTGTTTGTTTGTGATGAAAAGTCTGTAAGCCATAGAAACAAAATTGCAGCATAATGTTTCGTGACACATTTTACATTCAGAGTGCACTAGTGAATGCTCTGAAAACAGCAGCAAATATTCCACCAGCCTGTATTTCTGTAAACATATCAGCACAAAATATTTGCCATGCAACCCTGAGCAAATCAGAATTTCTCGCTCTCATCCTCTCCGCTCTCTCCACCCACCCTCTCTGTCCTCCTACCATATGCATCCTAAAATGATCAGTGAATCTCAGCTCCTGCTGGTGCCCACATTTTCTCTCTCACTCACACAAAAACACACACGATGCCACTCAGTAATGGAGTGACTGTATTCTCCTTTACAAGTAAGAAAGCTGTGGGCTAGATGATATTAATATATGCTAGTTTTGGACAGTTGCAAGGTAAAATTCTTTCTTAACCTTTCTGTGCTGGACATGTGACAGAAGTACATTTTTACACATGAAATGTAGCCTGCTTTTTTAATATAAAAATGCAGTGATCTTATTAGTTGAAATCACATATTCATCACATATTTTGTGTCCTTGAATGGTAGACATTTGCTGTCATTCATTCTACCTCACTAACAGAGAAAGACTTCAATAGTAAGCATCTACTTTTAATTTGATTTGGTCAAAATGTCTATTTTAGATCCCCAGTTGAGTGTTCTCATCGATCACCCAATGCACACAGGAGGAAATGGAGAGAAATAATCCCTCAAAAACATGTTGCCTCACTAATTCTGTCATTGTTTTTATTGAAACATCTCCCTGAGGTAGGATGACATGTCATTTCAAGGTAGGTTTGACACTGTAAAGTTTTTCCCATCTTTTTCTGTTGATGCTTTAAAGCATCACAGACCAATCGGACTGGAAAGTACAAACACTTGTATTACTTGCTGCCATTTGTGATAGCCGAGACGTAAAGTTTGCCATTTTAAAGGCTTCAAAAATGTATTTATTACTTGAAACAGGGTCATACATGAACACAATATTAAATGCCAGAGTTTGAATACTGGAGATTTCTGCATTTGTGTTTTGTGCTTTTCTTCCCCAGCCCAGTATACTTAGTGTCATGGTTCTGTAACTGATTCTTGAGACACCAGATGCTCTAAGACTTTTTCTCTGTTTGGTGAAGACGGGGCTGAGTGGGAGAAGTGTTACTTCTGTGCTTAAGTTATTTTCATGTATATTTGGTTAAGCTATGCCAGTCAGTATGTGGAATCATTTCTCTTATGATCTTCTGTTGGTCACTCTGGGTAGATGGACAGAGATCTATATTGGGATATGTGAACTTATGGATTGAGTTAGTTTGTGTTTTCTGTCTTCTGGTTTTGATGTTTCTTTAATAGATTCTAGCATTATTATTATTTTAGTTGCCTTTACTAGTTAGTCTGTTCCCTGTGTCTTCCTGGTGCTTTTCCCTCCACACCTGCCCTGCATCAAGCTCGTCAGCCCTGCCCTGCTCCCAATGTCTTCCCAGCTCCCTGCCTAACCTTGTGTCCAGTCACCTGTTCCCCATTTGCTCATCAGTTCAATTTGTATTTTAGCCCTGGTTTTCTGTTCAGTCTTTGTTGGGTCCTCTGTTCTGTTTTGTTTTGTGAGTTTGCTCTTTTCTGTTCTGTTGTGTCCTGTATTCTGGTCATCTCAGCCAGTTTTTGTTTTTGCCTGCACAAGGATTTAATAAAGAAGTTTCTTCAGCTTTGATCATCTTCCAGTCTCTGCGTTTGGGGCCACCTGCTCCGCAATCCATAAGACTTAGTCCATGGTCCAGTTCAGCAGCGGTGCCACGATTTCTGCACAGGCTGTAACTCTGGTGTTCTCATTAAACATTTGAGAGCAAACGCTGTTTACTGTCACATATTGTGTGACCTGTTTGGCCTGTACTGAGGACACTGCCATTGTCTGGGTCTAACTTTTTAAAACTTTTTTTTTTTTCCCCAGGCATATGCTTTTTCCAAAAACCTGCTGTACTGTGTCAGTTTGGCTCTGCAATGTTTGTGGGACCTTGGACACACACACACACAGAAAGTGGGTGGCTATATTTGCACTGACAGAACTCAGTGTGTGGGTGATGGGAGAGAGAGTGTCCGCTGGCGTTTTGCCTTCCATCACTTCTCCCCCTCCTCAGGCTTGGCTGTGTATACCACCTGGTGACAGAGACTACAGGCCTAGACTGCTGGAGGCTAGTGTAATGCTGGAGGCAATCTGTGCTCATGGGCATGCTTTTCACTCTAACTAGACTGATACCCTGATACTCTAAACATGTCAACATAAAGAATAGAAATATTGGTTTGCATTTCTAGTAATGTAATATGATCTGTAATATGACAACTATGATTCATTTTTTTCATTATATGTTGATTAAATAACTGATGAATGTTATGCTGGGTGATAGCAAGCTCTGATATGAATCTATAGCATGTTTGAGCTATTATTGTAATGGGCTTGAATCAAGAATTGAAATGTTCCATGGTCTTTAAAGATTTTTCGCCATCCAACCACAAATGAAAATCTCATGGAAATGCTAGTTTTTGGCATGAAAATTGGCATTTTTATGGACAGTAAGTATTAGTTTGAGCTTTCAGCAGCTTTAGTCCAAAATATGTTGGTGCCAGCTTTCAAACCCATTCTCCTCAATCCATCAGGCTGTCTCAGAAGAGTTAAACAAAGTTGCAAATCCAGTCAGAGAGGCGAGACAGTGGAGTGGAAGGTAAGATATCAGCTGGAACAGAGACTTCATGCCTTGTTAACTCAGAGACTTTAGCAGACAGATGCTTTGTTATGGTGGAGGTGTAAGCTGTTTGTTTTTTTTTTTTTCTTTCAGAAACAGAACCTTGTATGAGTTGTTAAGCAGCTCTATCCCCTGTTTCATGCCTCACCTCCACATTTGAAATTCCACTCAGACCGCTGTTTGTCTTGTGTCTTGTTGGGGCTTTAGACAGTAATGGAGTTGACTGCTTTGCCGCCAAGTCTTTTTTTCTCGTCAGTGGATTCCTCCTGTTATCCTAATGCTTTCCTACTGCATTTGAGAAAGAGAGGCAGACAATTTCAGTATTCTATTGTGCATGTGCTAGAAAGAGAGACACTTATGCCACTTACAGGATGCAATACACAGACGTGCCTCCATCTAGCTATTAGGTGTAGCAGTTGTAAACAACATTTTGATCCTAATAAGGAGAAGAAACCACTTTTCTGGTAATTGATAGCACACATATGACAGGCGTGGAAAGAATGCCCATTATACTGAGAGGGGTTATATTAGGTAAGGGTTATCATTGTTCACTGCTGCTGTATATTCACATGTCTTGGCTGTATGGGCAAATGATATAAATATTTTTTTTGTCACTTCTTGTGCTAACATACTAAAAGAAAACAGAAATTATATGTAAACGATCTGGACAGTTTTTTTCTCATGTTAGTATTTAACACATTTGGTGGAGACCAAAATTGAGCTAAAAGAAGAGTGACTATTGGTTTTTCAGTATGTTTGTTAATTTATCAGAAACATCGCCAAATGAATGCTAATTTTGCTCTATATCTACTGGATGTGCAAATAGGCAAATGTTTGCTAAAATGTCAACTTTATAAAGTGATAAAACGCTAATGTTGTGTTGACAGAGTGTTATGCTTCCCCCAAGTGCTCAAAAAAATACTACTTTCAAATTCTAATAAATGTTTGGTGAATCTCTAGCCTCAGAAATGGATTTAAAAACAAGGTTTTTAAATACTGTAATTTGTTTGTTCATCAGCACACAATGTAGCTATATGAAACAGATGAAGGTATTTTGGGTCATTTTGGCAAAATTGTACCTTGTTTACCTGCACATTACATTCATCAACAAGTCGTACCTGCACTTTCTTACCTGGCCTGGACTAGAAAACCAGCATTCTGAATATTGTTGCTTACCAACAGATATCTGTATGTACATGGATATTTACATACCTTGTAACTGCAATGCTCTGAGTGCAGAGACCATTATATCTCCCTCTTTGCTTTCCCCATATTTACTGTTGGTCTTCACTGCGAGCCATCTGATGTTAAAAACAAAATGTTATTATGTAATATGTAAATGAAGTAATGAAGAAATAAAGGAAGTCAGCTGGTTGGTTATTGTCAGCCGCTTTGCCTTCATTTATCATGTCCAGGCAACTGTTTAGTAGCAGATTGTTTTGGGGGTTGCTAGTTTTCTTGCTATCATGGATGTTCATGAACCGAGATGTAATCAGTCATTGTCTTTCTGTCTGACATGCACATGATGCAACATAATAGGGCTTCTTTTAGTTATTCAGATATTTATCAGACTTTACAGACTCTTTCAGCAATTTAAAAACAACCAATAACACTACAAAAACTTATTAGCTATGGCTGAAGATACATTTGCAAGGAGCCATACAATTGCATAACAGAAGTAAATATTCAGCTCCTACACCAAACCTTTTCAATAAAACTTCCTTTATCTTAGTTCTCAATAGCTCCTCTTCTTAAACATCTTGCCATTTATGTCAACAGCTTTCTGTTTTGTCTAAGTAATTCATATTTAATATATCTTGACAGCCCAAGGAATTTATTAATCATCAGTCAGAAAAAAAGAACACACACTACACCTTCTGTGTACAAATGTCGAAACTTTGTTCAGTCATTTTCAGATTTCTCATGTTTCTTGACCCACTTTAAAAAAGATGTAAGGGGAAGACATAATATAATTGGCTGCACAAAAGTAGGTCACCCATTGAGCTTTGAAGAGTGAATTTATGGTGTTTTGGGGCTGTGAAAACCAGTTTCTCTTCATCGTGAACTTCCTAGATGTTCTCCTGCTCCCTCTTTGGCTTTGATTAGGCCATGTTTTGAAAGGACAAGCTGTTCAGTGGTATTCGTGGTGTCGAAGAAACATCAAGTACAGAAATCTCTCTGGAAATGGACTTCAAGCTAGACGGATGCGTATTATCTGAAAAAAGTTACAGGGAAATAGCTCACTGTCTTCAGTGGGGGGTATTCCAGTAGCGTCGATAATATGCAGACTTGTCTAGCTGGTAAAAAAAAAAATCATGCAATGCTGCAGTAGTCTAAACTAGATCTGTCCTCCCCTCCCACAGGAAGGATTTGTCTAATAACAGCTGCACAAGCTAGATGAGGCTGAGAGACATATGACTGTGTACCATTCGTCATCGCCTCATGATATTCCCCTTTCCTTCTGATGAGTAATCCCTTGTAATCACTCTGATCATGTCTGCAGATATATATTGTCCTTTCCTTTTATAAAACCACACCAGCCAAACCTGATTTTGGCTGAATCAGGGAGTTAAGATTGGTCCCTCTCCCTTATTCTCCTTTTTCATGGCGTTGCAGAAAAAACAGCTGCTGTGTCCTGCGGCACAGTTTGTACTGAGAGATTATACAGTGTGCCTCTCTGGCACTTGACAGGGCTTTGTAGTCTCCCACACATTTCTGGGTA
Organism: Thunnus maccoyii; assembly: GCF_910596095.1. Lineage (NCBI taxonomy): Eukaryota > Metazoa > Chordata > Actinopteri > Scombriformes > Scombridae > Thunnus > Thunnus maccoyii. Next base: position 25,231,552 of record NC_056546.1, on the reverse strand, counting down.
ATATGGCAGACTTGCTAATCTGACATGGTGTACACCCCTGTCACCTGATCACTGGCAGAATCCTAATATTAAAAAGACAGCATCCCAAATATGAGGGAGACAGATGCTGAAAGAGAGAGACAATACATAAGAGGAGAGAGAAAAAATTGAATGAATCCCCAAACAGATGGTGCATGCATGAAAGATGAGCAATACAAGGCAGTATATTTTATACTGGCAGGCTTAGGCAGACTTAAAACTCACCCACTGCATTGAAGTCATAAGCCATATGTTTAACTCCAGTTACAAGCCCACATCAACTTTATACACAGTATATATTACATGATAGACTCAACAGCACATGAAGAGGAAATTCTATTTTTAACTTCCAGGCTTGAGGAGATGATTGATTAGGGAAACTATGGAGAGGTGCTATACAGAAATAATTTATATTCATTTTACTTGTTCCGAGAAACACTGAACCTTGCCGTTTCTACTGACAGCAAACAGTATACCTGATGATGTAATGTTTGCTGTTAGTGTTCTCTGAAGCCCTTGAAGTCACGGTGGGAAATATTTTCCTGAGCCACTTATCCGTAACCTCACAATACGTTTCCTTTTCAATGCAACACTAACATTACCTTGCTATACTTTTTTCATTCACTCTGATTCCTGTTTCCAAAAGAAAGCTGAGCTCTGGCAGTAGCTACAGCCACTGGTGTAACCACAGCTGTCACTGGCTAAGTGGCTGGCAGGCACTCAAACACTGCTGGGAGCCATTGCTATGGCTAGGGTTGAAGCTATAGGGCTGTGGTTGTGGCTATGGCTGTAGCTGTGCCTATGGATGTGTCTATGCCTATGGTTGTACTAATATATGGCTGTAGCTGTAGCTATGGCTATGGATTTGGCTACTCTTCATAGCACTTAAGATAGTTAGGGCTGTGGTTGTAGCTATGGTTACAGTTGCAGTTGCAGTTGTGGTTGTGGCTGTGTTTGTGGCTATTGCTATAGCTACGACTAAAGCTGTGGCTGTGGCTTCTCTTAGCACCTAAAATAGTAAGCCATGAAAGCATTGTAATGCCAGATACTCCTGTCAGGATTTAAACCTAGTATTTCCATCAAATAGTACTTATTTGTTACTTGTTACACCACAGGAGTTCAGGAATAGCTTCACACATCACAGTCAAGTTCACCTACACCTGCACAGTCTCTGCATGTTTGTATTGTTGCACCCTTTAAAAACTTGTGTATGTGTCACAGTCTGGATAATCATAACAGCCACAGCCAGCTTGTCACAATCACAGCCACGCAGCAGCATCTCTTAACACAGTCTTAACATTAGCTGCAATGATGCAATGATACAGACTCGCAGCTGAATTTTGAGACCATAGCATAGCCACCTACAGCAAAGCATGCACCCACTCATGCTATGGTCACAGCCCCTTCATATAATCACTAGTTAGAATGTATTGTCTTACACAGTATATGTCTTGTATTGCTTGTTGTACAGTAATAACATTTAAGTAGAAAAACACACAGAGTGTGTCTTTTTATTCTTGAAGTACTGAACTTGTTTACATTGATAATATACTGCTACAGTAAGCTGTTTGGTAACCTAGTTTGCTTAGTTGCTAGTTTGCTTTCACAGATAAAGATGTTATGTATGGAGGAGAGGCTGTTATTTAAAAGTGTTTGAAATACATTACATAGGTCAGATTGAGGCCATACTCTAATTCATCCCCCCCTTTGAATTGAGATACTTACAGATTTTTTTGCCTATTGCATGGTCTTTGGTTCATTAACAGTATCCAAAGCAATGTGCACAGAATACAGAATGTCTGTATCCCAGAGGACCTTTACTGCTGACATCAAGCAATATGCCATGTGCGGAAATGCATTTAGAAAGCTGTATTGGACCTTATAATACTTGATAAATCTCAAATGTCCCATGACATTTTTTTGGTCATCCTAAACAATCAAGTTGTCAGTCTGTGAAGTTTTAAAGGTTTTATATGATTATGTTTTTGTCCTGCAGCAAGTTAATACACCTCATAGGAGAATCCAGGTGGATCTTATACCTTTTACTTGTCTTTGACACAGTGGAGCTTGTTTCTTGCTTATGACTATTCACCACCCAGAAGGTTGCTGAAAATTCATGTTCAGTGATAAAGGACTACATACAGTATTTAAAGGAATAATTTGGCATTTTGAGAAAATGCTTATTTGCTTTCTTGCCAAGAGTTAGATGAGAAAATTGATGTATTTTCAATATGAAAATGAAGCTAACAGCTGGTGAGCTCAGCTTAGTATAAAGACTGGCAGCAGCTAGAAACAGCTAACCTGATTCTGTCCAAAGGTAACCTGAAAACTCTAAAAGCTGACTAATTAACACATTAGCCTATCTAGTTTGTTTAAAAAACAAAGTGCAAAAATGACATGTTGAGGTTTCACTTATTCCCTGGTGGTTCCACCGGTTGTCTGGCAACCTCACGGTGACAACAATAGCCTACACCAGAAAGTCACTGTGCCCAGGCAAGAAAAAGGTAGATTTTGTTAACTTCGGACAGAGCCAGGCTAGCTGTTTCCAGTCTTTATGCTAAGCTAAGCTAACTGGCTGCTGGGTGTAGCTTCATATTTAGTGCACAGCCGTGGAGGCTGGTCCATAGCGGATTTTTTGAGAAACAAGAGGGAAATCAAAATATAAAAAAGAATATTTGGTTGAAATAAACCATTACCAAATCTCAATATCACTTAGAAAATATTTCTTCTCTCTTCTTTGGAAAAAATCCATTATTGAAATTCTGGTTTAAATGCATCAACAGCGATACCTGTTGCAGGGGGCAGAGGAGGACGGGCACCTGCTGTCCTCCTTAGGGCGGGATCTCTTACATCGATGTAAGAGATCCTTTTTTGTACTCCTTTTTTTTTCATGATAATCTATGATTGGCCAAGACACGTAAAATGACGCTCAAGGGAGGACGTCCTCCCTAACCAATCAACAACCAGAATGCAATATTAACATCACATTGGTCCAATGATAGTTTCCAGATTTCATCTTCAATTCATTCCACTATAAGGCAGAGTAGCAGCGGTAGATAACAAGCAGTAGATAGCTGCTTGTGTTAGCGAACGCCACAGTTTGCTTGTTGTAGCAGCCCTGAAGGACTGTTAAGGACTGTTGTTAAGCTAGCTGGAGAAATTATCTGGACTGGGCGGTGCAGCAGTGACAGGGTGCCACCGGGGAGGCTGGAGAGAGAAGCATCCAGAGAAACAACCAGGAGAGTTAGCTTGTTTGTCACTGTTGCTAATGATATCTGACTGGTTAAGCAGCAGCCACAAAGTTCTGTTAACTAACAAACAAGATGACCAACAGCCACAAATGGAGGTTATGACATGAATACTTCATTTATATGAAAGAAAGAAGAAGACATCAGATAACATGAGTCAGCTTCTCTCTCTCTGTCTCTTTGGTCGCTAATTTCATCTCTGATAGTTAAAAGTCTCTCTGTGTGGCTGTTGTGTGATTTTATCTCCTTTACAAGAATGCAGCAGAGATCATATAATGTGCTGTAGGTAGTTTGCTCATTGAAGTTACAGTGAGCTGTCTGGACTCACTCATTCATTTGGAATTGATCCAATTTTTAATTGAGTGGTTCAGTCACCTGTTGATGTTGTGTGATTAGTGAATGAGTGCGCAGGAGGTCTGGCTGCTTGCTTGTGACAATTTTTTCAATTGGTTTTTAAGCTGAGTCGTATATTGAGTAATAAGCTTAAAGTAACTAAAATAACAAGTGTTAACATGTCAGCTTTGTAGACTATATTTTGTACGTCTTGCATATAGATAAGAGTGTGTAAGTCATGTATTTGATACATGCATTAATACTTTTTGTGAACCTACACTTTTAGATCTGTGAATGTTTTTAGTGTTCAATCTTTTTAGTATTCAGCACTGATCTGTACCTGTATCAGATTATAAGCTTTGTGGTACTTTATATATTTCTGTATACTAAGAAAATAATTGGGAAACACATGTAAATCATGTGATATGTTGTCTGTTTTCAATGAGAACATAAATCTGTTGTCACAATAGAACAAAGCTATACATTTGAATTTCACTTTGTTGGTAAAATGACATATCCTGAACTACTCCATGGCTAAAATGAGCACTTCTTTGTTTAGAAACAATATGCATATGCTAAATGTATTTAAAGAAGCAGCCTTTTCACCACTCAGGGGTTTTTGTTTTTGAAAGCAAATTGTTTTATTGGCATATAAAATTGCCCCCCACCCCTCCCTTTTCATCAGGTGGGGGACAATGATATAGTATGATGTGGTTTGTTGTATGATTCCATGTTGGTTTTCCTCCTGTACTCCCCATTTTTTTAGTCACCAGCCGCCACTAATGTACAGACATGAGAGTGGTATCAATTTTCTTCTATTGCTTTAATACCAAGAACTTGATTCAGTACTGTTAAATGTGGCACTATGCTGGTACTGCTATACTGACTATATTTTCCTCTAGAGATATAGAGGCAGCAACCATACAGTTAAATTTTATTTATTAACCTGTATTTCTGCAGAGAGGGGCCATTGAGAGCATGCTCTCTTTTTTCAAGGCTGCCCTGAAAACAGAACATACAGAAAATAAAAACAAAATTTACAGTGTACACATTCAAAGTAACAATCAAGAAGATTTACAGCAAACATACAAACAGAGACAACATTCAAAGACATACAACATAGGATGTCAACATCATTCATAGAAAACACATAAACACTGCACTAAATCAGCCAAAAGACGTTTGAAATGAATGTAAGGGATCAGCTCTTCTATTTTAGCAAGCTTTTGCATCTTGTTCCACTGATGTGGAGTGAAATATTGAAAAGCCAATTTTCTAACCTCTGTACTAACCAGATGTTCTTCAAGAACCAATAATCCTAGGATCTAGACATGACATATACATACAAAGTTTGTCCAGTAGTGCTTTGTAAATAAATAGAGTACAGTGTTGTTCCCTTCTTACTGCCAATGATTGCCACCCAACTTTCTCATATCATATACAATGATGTGTTCTAAAGCTATCTCCAGTTATGAATCTAAGAGCTGAATGATAAACTGAATCAAGAGATTTAAGTGTAGAAGCAGGAGTGTGCATATAAATTGTATTGCCGGAGTGCAAACAAAGAAAAAAAAAGCAAACAAAGGTTGATTGAACAATTTGTTTTCTGCATTTCTGGGTAAAACATGTCCTATATCTGTAAAAGAATGCTTTGCTTTTAGTGACTTAGTTAAGGTTTTCTCCTAAGTCATTTATACAAATTGTGAATAAAAGTGACCCTAAAATAGAGCCCTGCGGTACACCTTTGTTCACATTCATAACACTGGACTGACAGCCATCAGCTACTACAGCTTGTGATCTATTGCAAACTAATTACATGGCTTTTCATCAAATGCAATAGATTTGAGGTGTTTCAGAAGATTATAGTCATTACAATAACAAATGAATGTATAAATATCTTGCACTTATCTTGAATACCCTTTTTTTGGGTGTAACTTCTCTGTAAAGCACTTTTAATTGCTTTTGTACATGACTGTGCTCTACAAATAAACAGACTGAGAGAGGCTTCAGCTGCTTTGTCAAGAAGCAGAGGAGATGTGAGACTATTAATCAGAATTTACACTCAATTAATCAGGATCACATTCTTAATCCCTCTCTAGTGTATTATCAGAAAACATGCTGCAAAAACACAGTCTGGCATATTTAAGACTTTCTGAAAAACAAGTTTGACTCATAAAGTTAAGAATTTCTTTTGTGCTGTCTCCTCCTTTGCCCTAAGGAAATTATACAGTAAGTGATCACAGAATGATACAAATTTGAAATCTTTTGAATTTATCAAGAGATTGAAAAGTTTTCTGGCTTGGTGTATTCTGTCTTTCCTCCTTATTCACTAAATTAGATTTTTCAGTCGACTATGATGGTAATTGTATTTGTATTCCAGCAAATCTCATGACTAAACACATGAATTAAGTCCTGATTAAATGTCATCATTTAAGGCGGTAACTTAAATTAGCGTTGAGTTGAATTTATCATCTCTTTAATTGGATCTGTCATATATAAAAGGACGGGGAAGGTGGAGGATTCATTGAATACTCTGTGAGATAAAACTGTCATTGATTTATTTATCTCGCATAGCACTTTTTAAAGGCTTTGTTCAATTTTCTTGAGAAGGTCAACATGCATTACAACATCAACACAATATGTATAAAGCTCAGCCAACTGCAGTCTCTACTTATAAACCCACACTGAACTGCTACAGTTTGTAAGTAACTATTAAATAAATCAATATAATTCTTTCATACGTGGTTGCTGGTGGTATGTGGAATTCTCATTTACTGATAAAAGAATCTACAGCCTTTTACAGTATATGAGCATCTGGTGGACAGTGTATTGATACTCGTTGTACATGTTCTATAATTACCTCCAAAGCCACAAAGATACCCCCAACTACCCACAACGACTTCCCCTCATTCCATAAACATGAGTGTTATTAATCATACTTCACAGACATATAGACAATTGCTTTTCAGGGAATGTATCCCTGCAAGTTGCCCATCCCTTCTCTGCTTTTAGTGTACATGTACGCACATACAGAGACACACACATACACAGAGACCACGCTACCTTACTAAAGTCCAGAGGCTCTACGATGAGACTGTAATTGCTCACATTTACTTTGAGCGTATTTATATCTTTCCACAAACTATTTTAGGCAACTTTGAACATTTTTAGCCACTTTGAAAAGAAACCTCAAATACTGGTTAACAAACACACTACTTTTACACTTCTTCTTGAGAAATCTATGCTGTGAGTCTTGTGGTTATCAGCTGCAGTGCATTAACCCAACCTCAATGAGTCATTATTCACAAATGTGAATGTCCATATGTTATTCATAGATGCGAATGAACATACTGTACTGTGTGCTTGAGGTGCATTGCTGGACGACATTTACTAAATTAGGCATATTAGTTTATTTGCTTATGTTTATGAATACTTGTGTACAGTACTGTGTATATGTGTGTTTCTTGGCTTTCTCCCTGTCTCCTGATGTGTTTGTGTTGACAGCATGCTGACAGAGACAGTATGATGGATTCTCCCTCATGGTGACACTTTATGCAAAACTGTGTCCTAATTACAGCCCATAAAAAAAATAAATGTGGAGCAGAAAGTCCCTCAAGGCAGGCGAAGCAGACTGTGGAAAGGCCTGTAAATAATTCTAGTTTAGCTGCAACCATCATCCATCTTCATCCATCATCTGTCAGTCAATGCCAAATCACTCATCCATTACGCCAAGATCCTTTAATTCCTTTGGCGTCCATAGTGTTGTGTTCTCTAGTTTCCTCAGATCACATGACATCTGAGTCATTATCGTTTTCTTTATTGACTTATTTGTTTTAAATAAGCCTATCCCAGCTGTTTTTTAGCCGCAAGGCAGAGAGACACCCTGGATAGTTCTCCTGTCCGTCACACCATTTATGCAGATAGTAGGTAATCGCTCACATTTACATTCATGTCAATTTAGTCTTCAGCTCAATTAACTCACATGTGAAGAACTTGCAGTCTTCTCATAGAAAAATTTGTAACACTTTATTTCAACCCCTGCTATTTTTAAGTAGTAAGCAATAAGAAAGTGCTTATTGGAAAATGCTTTAACTTGCTTTGACACTAACGTCAGCATGCTAATGTCACAGGGTGATGGTGTGTGTGTGTGTGAGGGGATGTATGTGATTGCTGGTCCTGGTGGCGGGGATGAGAACTCTCTGGGCTTTCACTGGGTTTTACATTGACCTGGAAAGACACTTGGGTTCAGCATGTTGTGATTGGTGCACTAGGCTCTGTAGGGGTGTTTTCCAGGGAGAGACTAAGGCTATGTTTCATTAGTAGTTCCACTTTCTCTCATTTACCTCCCCTCAGCCCTTAGAATTACATAACAGCATACGTTGCACCGAGGCCACTTGGAGAGCAGAGGGAAAGTGGGCGGGGGAGGAGCGGGGGTTTTAAATGGAATGCACTTGCCCTTGTAGTCAGTAGTCATGATCATCGGCCAGTTATGTGTGCAGAGCTTTATTGTGCCTTGCAGGTACTTCACAATAACTACTGATGCCTTTCAATGAGGCGGCAGCATTTCCTTCAGATAATTGCATTATGTCAGCATTTGGCAAGTAGGCTTACAATTTCAGAAATGTCTCTTGTGAGCTTAGAAAAGCAGTATAAATTCTGTGGCCTACAATTCAATATTGGGAATAACTAGTTATACTGTATAAAACTGTTAAGTCTACAGACTAACTGGGTTAATGTAATTCAAGTATATAGTAATTGTAATGAGTTAGATTATGATTAATTCCAAGTGTAATCAGTGAGATCATATAGTAACATGAAGCTATTGTACATACGTACACACATTGTAATTCACTTTGAATAAAAGCATCTGCTAAATGAATGTAATATAATGTCATAATGTCATTCATTTAGGCTACAATATGTTGCTCTCTGAAAGGAAAGCAGGTACTAATGGCCACTGTGCTTGTGTCACAATTTCAAATTATGTCAGTGGCATCATATTGATTTTATTCTGTCTTTCCAGACATCACCTATTCCTTACAATGTGGTGAATACATAAGTACCATTGCTGAAGTTGTATTTTGATGGTGTGGATGACCTGAGGATGGATTTCCGGCTCACACGTGGTGCTGTGAATATGCTGATGGCACTAGTATGCACTGACTAGACCCATGGCTGGGGACCTGAGCTGGAGATTCTCATCTTCCTTTATTGGCTGGCTCATGGGGCAACCTACAGTGTAGTTTGCTGTGCCTTTGCTGTCCCAAAGACCTATAAGGTGGCACAGAAGATAGCGGACATGCAAAAGCGCAGCATCCAATTCCTCAAGCCCTATGAGCTGGATGTGGTTGGACAAGGCTTTGCTGCACTAGCAGAGCAAGATGCCTGTAAAACCTGTGTGGGTTCAACTGATAGGTGCCACATTAGGATCAAGGCACCTGCAGGTCCTGCCTCCAGGTTTTTAGATACTTTTGCAGGCTACCCAGGATCAGTCCATGCCACAAGAGTCCTAAAAAACAGCCCGCCACCTCACAGATCTATTGTACTTCCTTGTAGGGGATGGTGGGTACCCCTGCATGGAGCAGCCAGTCTGCATCCTAACATCCATTAGGGACCCACTGCAAGGCAGAGTCAAGGAGCAGGCCTTTGGCATAATGAAAACAAGGTGGCGGAGCATTTTCTTCAAGGCCCTAGAGGTGGACCCTACATATGTACCTGAAATAATAACCTGCTGTGCAGCACTCCATCCATAATGCCTGCTTGGGAGTTGGGGACATTGATGAAGCTGTGCAGGACGCATGGAGGGACAATGTGGATCAAGCCCCTCGTGCTTTTGAGGTCAGTGGTGCAAGGTCTTGGGATCAAAACATTACCTTTTTTTTTTCTTTTTTTCTTACCACCAATAGTGTGACTTTTTCATTTCTCTGATAGAGAGTAACATGCCTTCCCTCTCTCATATAGGTCAGTCACACTGGCAGGCCTCCTGTCTGCAGCAGCCAAGCAGCTGCTGGACCACGATTATTTATAATTGGACACATGTAAATAGCACACACAAGAACATAGTTGCATTTCTTTCATGTCTTTTTTTTTTTTTTTGATCCATCTCAAAATATTTGGACAAGGGCAAAAGAAGTGTCTGTCTGTAGACATAGAATTTGATCACTAATCCCATTCAAAATCCTCTTCAAATTAAATTCATCTCCATTGGAGACAAAAAAGATTCACAGTTTCTCAACCATTTTTTCAATTAGTTGAATTATCATTTCGTTCTGATCCTCAAGGCGTGTGTATCTGCCCTCTTATCGTTCCCCTTCTTGGAGTACAGCTTGTAGAAGTGGATCTATTCTACCACTCTTTGCAAGGGGGCTGGATGTTTTCCTCACTGCAGCCTTGGCCCTTCTCTCCTGTTCAGCTGAGGCTATGGAGATGGGGTCTGGCTAGGTGGTTTCTTTTTGAGGTATTCCTATTTTTTGCTGCCTGTGCCACAAGCAGTTTCCGCTCTGGACTGGCTCTGACTGATATTTTACCCTAACCAAAACCATCTCACTCCCCTGTGCTTAAACATAACCAATTGGCCCTCAGGTATCTTCATCAGACCACAAGGAAGCATGCCCGACAAGGGCATTTAGCTCTCCTGTGTGTTCCACCTGTCTCCTGACAGCTTATTATCAGTTGCAGAGCAGGTGTGGGGTGTGCCAGCCTGGAGAGAAGCAGAGCTCACAGACACCATGATGGAACAGGGTAGAAGAGACTTGGTGCACGGAATGCAACCTAAGAACGAAGAGAAGACGCCAGACTACAGCCTGGTCACAAATAAGGAGCGTGTAAAAGCCAGGAGAACATCCGACACCCCGCAGAAGCTGCAAATCAGGCAGAGTGAAGGAGATGGACACGGCATGCTGCGCCCGCAGGCCACTTCATGAACGCTTTGTGGGAAAGTGGAGGGGTGCGGAGGCGGTATGGGTCCATACAGTGACTCCAAACACATTGGAGAAATTGATAGAAGCTATATACTGAATAGGATGGAGCTCTTCTTTTGTGTTTGTTATTTTCTTCTGCTTTGGTTTGATACATTTGGTTTAGTTGCATGGATATTTGGTTTGTTTTGGTTGCAGTGTATTTAGTTAACAGATTATTTTGACTCACCCCTATTAGTCAACATAGCTGCACTGTTCCGCCTTACATCATATGAACTCTTGATGCACAAGGAGACTGAGACAGATAAGTCTGTTGATTTGTTTTCACCCTCTGTATTTGCCAGTTGGAGACACCATGAGGCGGTCAGCAGCTGGAGGCCACCCACGTGCTGCAGCCAAAGCTAAAACAGGACTGCTCTTAGCTGGATTGGACACTGGACTCTTTTAACACTGAGACATTTTATTTCCTTTAGTGATATTTTATTTCTTCTAAGAGACTTAGACATGGCATATAATAAATTAATTTGTTTTTAACCTCAGTTTCTGTCTGCATGCTGTTTTAGGTCAGCACAACTCCCCAGACGAAATAATTGGATTTTTCTTTAAAGACACACTCCACACTCATGACACTAACATACTCGCAAAGGCAATGAGACATGCTAATGTTAAGTACATGTAATGTTTGCCATGTTCACCATCTTAGTTTACTGTGTTAGCATGCTAACATTTGCTAAATAGCACTAAATAATACTATAAATATACTATAACTATAATGAATATAAAGATGGACATAGCGAGGTGTGACGTCACCCACTTGTTTGCAGTCCAGAGTTTCAGTTTATGGTCAGCACCATCTTTTCCGTTTAGAGCCAGGACCTTCAAAACAGGAGTGCAGGGTGTTGCCTTTCACGCTCTGGAAACACACCCCACTAAACTAATGCTAGCTTACTGAGAACATTGTCCACTCCACACTTGAGCTAACATTAGCTACTTTAGCTAAATTGTGCTAACAGGGCAGGTGTCGTAATCAAGTAACATTAAACTTACCAAAATATTGCAACAATAGTCCAACAATAATCCTGGAGCCAGGGAGAGCAGCTGGTGAGCCAACTGTCAATCAAAGCTTTCAATCAGTGCCCACACGACGATGGCATCATACTTTCCATTTCCACATTAGCTTCAGCCTCAAGCCGTGGTAGTTGCCACTTGCACTAAACACAAAATACAGCTGAGGCTGATAGGAATTTATCAGTTTTGCAGTTTAGGAAATAATTTTGTCTTGATGTTTGCTATGGTAGTTGTTGATGTACTTGTATCTGGACTAAAGTGGTGGACAGACAGACTGCCATCCATAGAGACGCACCGCTAGCGTGGCTAACATTTACACATCAGGATTTCAGGTGAAAGATTTGTACAAAAAAGTGTAATAAATTTAAAGGAATATATTTTATTGTCCTTAAATTGCCTAAAGTAGAAGAGGCAACAACTTTCAACGTTCACTTCATGCACAGGACACAAGATGATAGAAATTTTAAGTGACAGTTCAGTGCAAGACTGGTTCTTAATTCATGAGGGCATTCTAAAGTCTTATCCCAAGGTAAGGAGAGGAAAAGTGGAGTGTTCTGCACAGGTGTGATACCTGCAGGCTGGTCTCTGGACAGCCTTGGGCTGAATAATACAATTCAATAGTTGGACCAATAACAGCAGCACATTGCAGTCTATGCCAACCAAGACAACAGACCGGCATTTCTGAAGCATAGAGTGTTTTGTGTTTGTTCAAACCAGTGCTAATTCAGCTTTTTGGTACATTTCTCAGGCGTGTAGTGTTTTTGTTATGTTAGATTACATTATATTACATCATGTTGTGGTGCTACACAGTAACACACACTACACACATGCTGCCACACCAAAGCTATAATATAGCAGCTTCTTGTTATTCTGACCCAATCTGACCTTTTCATGTTGGCTTTCCAAAACACTCCAGAAATGTGTAGTCAGTGTGTGTTACATTAGCAGTGTGTGTGGCTGACCCTTTTAGCTCGGAACACTCCTACTGTTTATTTCAGCAGCCGCAGTCTCCCATCAGCGTCACAGAAAACTGCAGCAACGGTAACAAACTACATGCCAGATACCAATCAGAAAGTTATTGCTGTCCCAGGAGATTATTAATGCACCAAACTTTTCTGCAGCGAAAGAAATAAAAATATTTACAGAAGATCTTTGAACCTGTGGATTCAATTCAGCTGTAAGTCAGTCACTAAGAATAGAGTTATTTACACTTAGGCTGTGCCTCATTCCTTTGTTCTTTGAGTTGAAATATTTACTTTTTGGGGTTTGAAATATTCATTTTCCTTACAGATACAGTATGAGGTGGCTTGGGTTTTATATTTTAGTTTTATGTTGGCAGCTTATTATTTACTTACAGGCACTTCACCTTCAGCTGAGTAGTGTGCAGTATGTGGCTGATTTGCAACCACTCTAAATAATATATGCAGGTATGAGCCTGTGGTCCTGCAATTGTTGTTTCTTAAGACATCTATTTTTCAATTTTTTTTGTTTTCTGACTAGCCTAAAACTATTCAGAGTGAGGGAGAGCGTGTGAAGAAGAAAAAAGAAAATTTGATATAGAGACAGATGGGGGAAAGTAAATATACATACAAAGAGGTGCCAAACAGTTCCAAGAGCCAAGATTTGCTTCAATGCAGATCTGTTCAAACAACAGTCCAAGTACAGCTAAATAACACTGTCCTCTGAAACTGATGCTGGTTCATCCTGCAGAGTGATTTGTTTCTCTGATTATGATGTTTACAGCATTTACATACACACTCCTGGTCATACTGGAGCTGGGATATGTTGTTTTAAAGCATCCTCACATCCTATTCATCAGTATCCCTGCAGACATCAACACACAGAATATTCAGAATGTTACCATGGAAACAAAAGATACTCTACATAGAGCATAAGTAAATTGCACATTTGCCTCAATATATATAGTATTTAATTGGTCTATTTGTCAAACAAAACAGGCACGTTGGCATTTGCTTGCTAATGTTTGTTTATTGCAGTAAAATGATACTTAATTTTCCTGTAAACAGTATATGAGCTAATTATATGGCCTATATAGTATTTACTGTCGAATAAATGAATGTTAATGTGCATTTTAAAATGCTCGGTAAGTAGTGAGAAAATCACTAAACTAAGAATGTTTTTCTCGTGGCTCACTCCAGCAGCAGTTTGTCATTGCTTTACCAAATGTGTAGTACAACATAATATGTCAAATTGACACTATAAAAGCTCAGTATAATTACTGTAGCAGTTTATTTCATACACAGTATATGCAATGCTTTTCATCATATCAAACCACGAGTTGGTAGAGAGGTGAGAGTGCAGGCCCAGGTGTTCTAGTTGAGGATGATCTCGTTAGTCACCTCATCACCCTTCCTCCCATGTATTCAGTGTTGGAGAGTAAATAAGTACATTTACTCAAGTACTGCACTGAAGTAATATTCTGAAGTACTTATACTTTACTTGAGTGATTCAGTTTTATGCTGCTTCAGCATCATTACATTTGGAGGCAAATATTGTACTTTTTACTCCACCACATTTACTTAACAGCTACCAGTTACTTTTTAGATTAAGATTTTACAAACAAACCATTTGATCAGCCCATACAATATAATCAATTGTTATAAATTAAACAACCCAACAGTATATGAAGCTGCAACAGTAAAGTACTGCTCACATGTTAATACATTAATAATATTGATCCAATAATATAACAATGTAACTCTAACAGTGGGTATTTGCACAAACTTTTGATATTTTGAGCAGTTTTTGGTTTTAAAACTTGTGTGTTACTTTTAGATTTTACCCCATTCAGAACTGGGTTTTAGGTACAGTACCTCTCTAGTCTGTTTTATGCGTTATTATTGTCTGAAATTCCATTATCAGAGCAATAAAAATAATTCAATTCTCAAAATTTTCTGCCACAAAAAAAATGTGGCCACCGTGCATCCCTTGTATCAACCTAATGTGTTTTTCTACAAATGCATCCACACTGGATTTGCTGTGTGAGGTGTGAATATTTGGAGTCAAACCTACTCACTATCCTTTACATTTTCATTTTTCAGTAAAAGGCACGTTCACACTAAGCATGTTCAAGTGAACTCTGCAGAATTTATCCTGTTAGTTTACTTTTTTTGGTGTTTAAAAATATAGCAAATATCTTCCAAGAGAGCAAAAGTGTTGCTGGTTTAAGACAAACAGTCTGCAGGAAACAAAACTCAGGCTTTTAAGATGATTTGATGCAGAGAAAGTACTGCACGGCTAAGAAAGCTGAGCATGATAAAATGAAACACGGTCGAAGCACAGTCCGGAGAGAAAATCATGCCTCAGATATTTCCAATGCATTTGTAACCAGTATGGACACCAGAGAAGAAGAGGAAGAAAAAAACATAATCCTAAAATTGAATTGCAAGGGCTGGAATTACATCTGCTCTGATATATCCACAGTGACAAAGTTAGTAACTTGGAGGGACAAGAAGTCACTGCTTATGAGTTCTTGTGACTTTGTTTTTGTAAACTCTAGCTCGTGTGTAACTGAATGGCATGTTTCCCCAGTGGTTTGGAGCAAAGAAAACAAAGTGGAGGCGTGAGTAAAGTGGGATGATCTCCAGTGGACTCAGATGACTCATGGAAGCAAATTTTAGTACAGTAACATCAGCACGATTCCATTGTAGGTGTTCTGTTGTTCTAATCTTTTTATAGCTTTATGTTTACCTCCGTCCCCGCAAGGTTAAATATTGCCTGGTTTATCAAACTACAATACTGTATTGTTATGACTTGATGGATTTAGCATTTGTGACAATTTTTGGTTTGAAGATAAAAATCCAGTTGAGTCAAATAAAGCAGACAGACTGACAGGTGATGTAACCTCAAGGCAATTTTGACAGGATATTAGATTAAAAAGGATGTAACTTTTGACAGATGAAGGTTGTTTTTTTCCTACATTTGATGTGTCTATTAGTAGCAAATCCTTACATTTGTCTCTTGACAGTCTGAAAATGCCTGGATTGTCTTTCTGCCCAATAAGCAGTGCCAAGCTTTTCCTGGGTATGTGTGGGCATACGTGAGTAAAACAAAGGAAGAGAATGACAAAGATAGAGAGCGTGGTTGAATGAGCAAGGGATCAAATGGGGAGAATATTTACTGAGAGGAGTGAGAGTAAATGATGTCACAGAAAGGGAGAAGGCAGAAAAAACAGGAAAATGTGTTGTGGGAACCAATTATACACAGTGTGCTGCTACCTGCTCCACTGACTCTTTAATTGCTTATGCTACTGTCTTTGAGTAACTTTTAAAAAAATGATCTCACTCTTATCTCCCTGTTTAAAGTTGCCATTTCCTGTAAAATGAGCAAGTGGTGCACGTATTTTTAATGACCCAAAATCCCTTCTAGCTGTGAAAGATAAATGACGCGCATTGGATAACATTATTAAGCTGGAAATTGACACCATTTTTTAGCTCCGTAATTACTTTTTCGGCTAATGACACGCCATTGCAACATGCATGTTTTGATTTATTCATTAACCTCACACACATCACACATCATTCTGCCTTGTGCGCCGGGTTATCCCAGTCATCACAGTTCGAAACACTTGACACAAAACAATTTGATATGAACACACCAGAAAAAAATGAAAGGGTGGAAACCCCAGGTGGAATGACAAGGCAGTCTAGCTCCCTCTGACATCTGGCAGCATCTCTGACAGCAAGGACGCCACTAACAGTTTACCCCAGATACCATAGTCACCTCTGGCAACAGCATCTGTCTAATGAGGGTGCACAGTAGCTCCTGTGAAGCCAGACATAACGGCGCTTTCATGAGGTTTCTAAGTCTTCCAGGAGCCGCTACCTAATGAGGATGAAAAAGCTTGCTAAAATGTATCTAAGACATTTTAAAGTCTGTTTAAAAATCTCATTTTAACAATCTGTGTCAGGATGCATCTTCTCTTATTGCATTTCAAAAATCAATGAACACAGAGAACATCTTGGCGGCATGTTTCAAGTCAATATTTTACTTCATCTAGTTTCAACGGTACAAGGCCAACAACCGTTACATAATGAATTGGACATAATGAAAGCTTAATTTAGTGTTTTTTACTCACTGCCAGTTTGGTGCTACAACCTGACAATAACTCTAGCAGGTGTGACAGACAGCTACATGAGGGAAGTTGTGGTCTTGCTCCATTAAAAAATAATCAATGTTGCAACACCTCTGAATTGGCTGCACATTCTGTGCATTTTTTCTACTATTATAGTGATTATAAAGCTGACTACAGCTCCTTTAGTGTCTCACACTGTAATAGAGAAATAGTCGCTGTCCATGGTTCTGAATTGTTCCACATAGAGGGACAAAATATATGTTTGGCCCACAAATTATCGCCATTTTAGAAATAATGATGCTTTAATGGCACAGAAATCGTTGCCATATAGATATAGATCTTCACCTCTCCAAGACAAGGGCATTAGATTCATGTGACTTACATTGGTTGACGACATGGAATTAGCTCTGCAAAGCTCACACTCTTGTTCTCGTGCAATAAATTGTGGATAAGCAATTTCTGAGGCTTTGCACCGAAATCCATCACCCAGATGAGGAGGGCAAGGTCACCCTGCAAATGGAATTGAACCTTTTCTACATAGATGAATTGTTTTAACATGAAGATTGCAGTAGTAGAAATGTTGCATAATGCATGCTAATATCCCAGCGAGACCTACTGGCAATGTGGTCACATGTTAAATGATTTGACAATATAGTGAAAGTTGTCAGTGCTTGAATGATGACTCAACCATGACTTCACTGACACACTGCTAAATATTAATCACCTCATCAGATCTACATATACAGTAGCTTGCAACTCATCGTATATGAATAATGTATTGCACACTTGACCCATTGAGAGCCCAAGAGATCATTGGTCAAGTGTGTGAAAGGTCTGGTTTCAGTGTGCGCCTTTAATCTGCTCTGCTCATGGTGACCCAGGTCTAAGTGATAGAAAGCAGCACACATAAATCATGCGTAAAACATGCACATGCCCGTATAACCCAGGGTAAAACGGTTCGGCGAAAGCAGCAACAGATGAATGAGGGCTCAGGTGGACGTGGTGAAATACCCCAGTAGGATTCAAATGTGACAGAGAAAGATATGAGGGGGGGGATTCATCACAAGCGGGCCAATCAGAGGAGGAAAAGGTTGAGAGCTGGATAGCCTTCAAGTTAGTGGCCTTGTCTAGTCACCTGTCCTCTGCTCTCACACACATAAAGGATTACAGAGGGAGGGTCCCTGCTGGAATGTCAAGGATATTCAGAAGATATTAGGTTGGTAACACAGTACAAGGACAGCAAAGACCTGGCAGGTGACACTTGGCAATAATTTCTGCACATTATGAGAATAGAGTGCACAGATACATACTGTAAATTAAGGGACTTGTTGTTAATCAGATGTTATTTGCTTTGGGTGGGACAGATGAATGGATAGATTGGCTTTTAGTAACAGTATACTCAGTAACAAGAGACACATAATCATATGACCATTAGTACCATGAGATGACAGTGTCCATGCTGTTCTTCTATTTTAACTATACAGCATTCAGTATTTCTGTAATCTTATGAGGCTGTAAAAGTGAATATTTTCTTGCTTGTATAAAGCTTCCTACAGTCAAACGATAGTTTCACTATCCCAAGACATTGGATCCCAAACCTTTTGGTCTTTGACCCCTAAAAAAGCAGTTGTGAACCAAAGAATCATTTTTGTTTAAATGAATAATTCATAGAGATCTGAGGAGGTAAAATTATGAAGTTATTCATGAGAAAGGCAACGTTTAGAGCAAAATCTGTAAAATAGACATAGTTTTAGTGGAGATTTTTTCTGCTTATCTGTCCTACTTCTTAATTCATGACCCCTGAGATTTATCTTGTGAATCCTCGGAGCACCCAAACCCCCAGGTTGGAAACCACTTTCCCAAGAGATGGTTGGCTAATACCAGTAAGTGATATCATTTTAGTGCAATGTGAATTGATTATTATTAATATAATGTAAAATTTTTAGTATAATAAACAAATAGCATGGTCAAAAAAGTAGCTGCTGTTTATGCAGCATGCTATGTTAAAGTAAAGTAGCAGATACATTATTTTCCTTTTTTGCATTTATTATAACTCAAAAGAGGGAGAGATAAGAGATACTGCATGACAGAGATAATGACATGTTAAGTGTTGGGCCAAATTCAAAACAAGGATGTCAGTTTTACACAGCATGTGCTGCCAGGTTGCACCACTTTGACCTTTAGATTTTTGAGCACTCCTTGAGAACTGAGTAAAAGAAGTATGAATGAGGTTGCTAAAATGTCACTTCTTCTCACTATCAAATTCCAAGGGTCTTTGATTCGCAATATCTTTGAAAAACACAACGCAGTTGTATTAGATTTTTTTTAATATGTCTTTCTTGAGCTCAACTAATGAAATGCCCCCAGAGACACTCTGCCTTTTTGAAAATACAGTAAAATACAATATGTAGGCTATAAAGCTCCAATCTGCTTTAATGATCCTCTTTTTTCTCTCCCCTTCCACAGCGGGGTCAGAGATCAGGGTCAGCTACAGAGCAGCCTCCCTGGAGGTGGAAGCTCCATGTGCAGAAGAGATTCATTGTCCTGCTCATAAGCATGCTTCAGCTGAATGGCTGTTTGCCAACAAAGGGGCTTCAACCCTCTCCCGCTTGAATGGTGGTCTCTCTACAAACCACTGTGGCACTTTCCTGCCCTAGCATGCAGCGACTGAGCTGCAACATTTATGGCACACATGTGAGCTAAGATCGGATCAGCTGCTGCCTGACTGACCGCCCTTCACTGCCCTTTGGGAGTTTTGGATTGAAGTGTTCACGGTACACCCACGCAGAGTCAAAGGAGTAAGGCTAAAGGGAAGGTTGTCCAGCTCCTTCCATCAGAGGTGAACACCTAGACACAAGGTCCTCCATCCTGACTTGTAGCCCCTGAGCCTCATTTCCTGAATTTTTATAGCAACCTTTTTTTCCCTTTGTGAAACTGATTAGAAAGTATAATAGCTTTAAGTGCTGCTGCGAAGCGTTAAACGTGCACTGACAGGATTATTGTCACTTGATTTCTTCAAAGTACCAAAATAGAGATGGAATGATAACATGGTGTGTGTGTTGTGTGCCAATAGACATTAAATTTTTCCACTATGATTCTCTTTGATTTCGAAAATGTGAATCCCTGTGGAAGGTTTGAAGCAAATATTCACTAAATGCCACCTGAGGCAAACGGTTTTGTCTCACGTGAAGGATTTGATGAAAGACAAAAACCGCTCCATGGATTTAGTTGCGACATGAAATATGTTTTTTTTCTCTCTACACTGTAGCTGCAGGGTAACGCACAGCAGACATCATCATGACAGATATTCTGGACATTTATCTTGGGCAGCTTTGGAGACTCCAAATCAGCTGCGAGTCCATGGCGTGCGTCATTGCGCAGCGGCGCGTCCAGCCCATAGTGGTTAATGAGAATCCGCTGACAGAGCACAACCAGTTGTTTGTGCGGGCATATGTATGCGCGGATCAGCAGGTGCTGTCTTTAACAAAACTGGATGGCAGTCTCGGCTGCAAGCGCACCGATCTGAAGGAAAACTCTTACGTTACGGACTCATATTTCCAGGATGCGCTGACATATGTGACATGCCCGCGACGATCGACTGTTACAGGTAAAGTTTGTGTTTTAACTTTAGAACTGTGGCTGATATTTAGTAAAAATGACGTTGGCACCTGTTCATGTTCATTTTGTGGAGACGGTCGTTGTCTGCTTGTGCGCTTTTTCTCACCAGCGAGCCTTTGAGCGCGCGGTCTGATTCAGGCTGGATACCAAAAAACCCATTTAAACTTTGAAGTGTGAAGTGATCTTTTCTCCGAATCAAATATGTGTAAAAATGCTCTTGCGTAGCCAATAATTTCAGGCTTATCTCGGTGTTACTTAACAGCCAGATACATGCATTGCCTGTCTGTGTGTGTCTTTACGCGCGCGCTTTCGTGCGTGTGTTCTTCTTCCTCTTAAATTCTGCTGTTTTCAATTAATTCTGCCTGTGTAAGCTGCTGGTGCACCAGTGCATAGATGATGCTCTTTCTTAATGTGGATGAGGGTTAGGAGGTTAACAAGTTTTTGCTTAACCACGCAAGCCTCTTAATCCCTGATTGATTTTTCCTCAGGGCCATTTTTTGGACAGTGTGCTCAGTTTATAATTGGAGGAACACTCAAGTACTTCCAACTGTGGTGAAGCTCATAAAGCAAACTGCAACCTTTAATTGGGCACAGGGGTGATTTTACGGATGACAATTATTAAAGTGATATGAACGTGAAGGTCAAGAAGGAATTTAACAGAGACTCTCAGGGTGATGCGCAGTCTGCTGTATAGCTGTCTTTATGGGAAGTGGATGTTACTGGGGTACATAAATGGAGGATTTATCATGGTTAACCAGAACAGCCTGTGGACATTTACAGGCCAGTCCAGCCTTGTGTATCAGATAGTTCTTATCAGTGGTGATTTCTACTGGCCTGACTTCATGCAGCAGCTCTGCATCAGATAAAAAGCAATTAAAAGGAAACTTTGGTATTTTTCAACCTGGAACCTATTTTCCCATCTTTTTGTGTCCAAGTGACTAATGGGGACAACAGTTTTTGAAAATGGTCCAGTATTGAGCGAGAGCGCCTCAGTTACTAGCTACACTGCTAGCTAGAGTTGGAGAGACAAGTGCTTGGAGGAGTTTGTTGTGTTGGAGTACAGAAAGCGTAGCTTAGTGTTATCTAAAAGATTTTCAAAGTTTCAAAGTAGCTGAATATTTAGCTGATTTCAACAACAGCTCACTCCTGCGAGATTTCAGAACGAGACTTCTCCTTGAGCGAGACTTGGTTAGACACAATAACAAGCAGACCGGATCAAGCAAAAGGTAAAGATTCTCTGTATGGTCCTTTCCATTATGTTGTCAGACACTTATAATAACAATCCGAGCCTGTCAGTGGCAAAAACAAGCACTTTTAATGGATGTGTTGATGGGACGCTATTGTCCCATCGGATTACATTGCAACCCTTTTAGCAGCTGCCAGCTGAAGTGCTCTTGCTCAATACTGGACCAATTTCAAAAATTGTTATCACCATTAGTCACTTAGACACAAAATGATGGGAAAATAGGGTCCAGGTTGAAAAATACCAAAGTTTCCATTTACACTGTCAAGTCAACAGACAAATGCTCCCAGCAATGCTATGTTTCCACTGTAATAAAAACTGTAATTAATGCTCCATGAAGCCTTATGGTGAGTTTCCTCAAGTCCTCTCCTAATTTCTTAAACCATATTTACTACAGTGATAATGCCTGCAATCAGTGAAATAAGCACAGATTGTATGGGAGACTTAATTGGTGCAGATTTTGTTCTATCATTGTGTATAAACTGCCAGCTGCCTTTCAGATTTTGCTCTCACAGTGCAGGCCAGCCATCTGAAGAAGGCACTAGAAGGGAGAGGAATGAGATTTACATAAATAGAGTTGTGTAGAGATAATGGAAAGGCTCTCTGTTATCATCAAAATTCCAGAGCTGGGAGTGGTATTTTCTGCCCCTCTCAGATGGACAACATGGAACCAACTGCAGTCTTGAACAACAAATTGAATGTATTGAAGACAGCATTGTTTTCAGTTTCCTCTCTGTATTGATTTGTTGGTAACACTATAATAAGGGTAGCCATCACACACTTAAGTAATGCTTAACTAATGCGTGTCTCATGATGATTTAATGCATGAATCAATGCAGGATGTATCATGAATTCCTGTTGCTCACCATTAACAAATGATCAAGTCACTATGCCTTTATGTGATTAATTCACATTTAATAAATCATCAGTTAAAGAATGTTAATTCACAGTTACTTCATACATTAATTCATATGCAACCAAATGTTATGAAAAAAAAGTTTATTTCAGGACCATGCATTTGCTCAACCTCTGATAAAAAAACATAGCTTCATATTTCTATGATAATCCAATGGTACCTCCACAGTGGGTGGAACATGGGTTGTTTTTTTTATTGTATTTGAGTTGTTGTTGAAAGCAGTGGAGTGTAGCATGGTAGAGAAAGATGCACTTAAACCAAAATCATCTAGCAGGTACCAACTTACAAATTAAAGGAGAATGATCAGACATGTTTAAGCTCAACACCCAATAAAATGACAACTGAGTGTAAAAGATACATGAAGTGTTGAGCTCTGCTGATGAGATGATGTCAACCTTTGTTGACAACACAACATACAACTAAATAGTTTTAGCAATTTGTCACTTTAATTTTACATTTTATGAAATATATATAGGCTATTAAAAAATTAAATGGAAAAAAAACAGAAATAATGCCGAGGACATGACCTCAGTGTCATAGATGGTAGCTACAGGCCTGGTCACATTGTCCAGATGCTTCATCAGATCTACTTTCCCTCAGGCTTCAATTTTCAAGGATTACATTTGACAAAAATGCAGCCAAAGCCCAGAGGTGTGGTGTTGATAGACAAGAGGCTTTTAAGCAGTCACATACAGTATGTTTCAGTGAGTTATGAATGAGTCCAATGCATCTTCATTTATCATTAGTTCTTGAAGGAATAGTTTGGTTTTGGTAAATATGCTTATTCGCTTTTTTGCATAGTTACTGTAGATGAAAAGATGGACACCACTCTTGTATCTGTACCGTAAATATGAAACTACCGCAAGCAGGTGTTAGCTTACCTTTCCAAAAAGACTGTCAACAGAGGCAAACGGCTAACCTGGCTCTGTCCAAAGTTAACAAAATCCTGGAAGTTACTGCACCTGACCATGAAATAGTC
This sequence comes from Thunnus maccoyii, assembly GCF_910596095.1. Taxonomy (NCBI): domain Eukaryota; kingdom Metazoa; phylum Chordata; class Actinopteri; order Scombriformes; family Scombridae; genus Thunnus; species Thunnus maccoyii. Next base: position 25,208,117 of record NC_056546.1, on the reverse strand, counting down.
CGCACATAACTGATACCATGTAAAACCACAGTGTTTTCATCTTTACGGTTGTGCTTACATTAAACAAAGGAGATATAATGTGTTAATTATGAGATTAAGATGTGCTGGTAGGCAGATTTTGTTAGCTTGGCCAGCCAGGCTAGCTGTTTCACCAGTCTTTATGTGAAGCTGCTGTGAAGCAAACTGGCTGCTGGTGGTTATTTCATATTTACCATACAGACTTTAGAGGGGTATTGATCTTCTCATCTCACTCTAAGTAAGAAATTGATTAAGGCTATTTCCTAAAATACCAAACTGTTCCTTTAAATATAAACCCTACTTGTCTACTAATCATTATCAACTTTCATTTTCATGGTGTCATCACTGCTGTAATTGAAAGCCTGCATATTTCTTCTCCATACTGAGTGTTTCAGTGGAAGAGCAGCAACATTGCTAACTCATTCCAATAATAATGTAGAGTGACGGACACTAGAGACCTGTCTGGGATGATGAAAAATAGAAGTCACTCAGAGCCTGAATCGACACTTCTAACCAGCAGATGAAATAGAGGGGGAGAGGCCTCTCCGCCTAGATGAAGCCACTGAGTCCCTGGTGTTTCTGTGAGACATTGCCTTGGTGCTTTTGAAAGAGATAAAGAGGCAGAGCAAGAAAGATAGTGAAACTCAGAGAGCCTCTGTCAGGAGGTGAGCTGAGGAATACACTGAGTCAAGTCACTTTCATATAATAAGAAATGTTGGTTAGTCTGTGGCAACAGCCTTAAAGGTCCTACACTCACAACATCACTAAGATCCTTTGATAACGAAGATGTAACTTTTCTACCACACAGTGAAATGCTCTATTACTCTTTTCCATCACTCTCACATTAGTGATTCTTTTAGAGCTATTTTTGCTCTGACATACTTGTGGAATCTCTTAAGTAACATTGAGATCTAAAAAAAAGGGAAGTGGACAGACTGGATACAGATTTCAATTTGGGCAAAAGTGAGCACTGGTATTGGATTGGTAGTCTGTATTGGTAGATACCCTGAATTGAGGTAACTGAATCCATATTAGGAGATAAAACGTTTGATTTGTATAAATATAAATAACCACCATTTGAGGGATGCATTGAGGGATTGTTAGAAGAAAGAAGTGTAGAATCTTTTTCACAGCAGACATTTTAACTTGTCACAGCAGGAAAAGCGCAGGTGTACCTAATCACATTAATGGTGGCTCTCTAGTAAGCCATGCCAGTGAGCCAGCATGAACAACAGCAGGGCTCTACCCTGCAGCCATCATTAATCAATAGCTGTATAACATGTCTGCTGTGAAAAAGACCTGTTACAGCTACACAACACTAGAGGAAACTATTGAGTGTGTATTGTGTAGGTAGATGGTAATAATCGTGAAAAAGTGGACAAGGAAGACACTTTGGACACAGCTATGATTTTTAACATGTGGCATGTTAACATGTCATTACTAGCTACTAGCTTCTGATATATGCTGTTATACCACGATTGCAAGACAGTGATGGTAAGCTAACCGGATGATTTTCTGTTTCCTATTGTAGCGGTTTTCGTGCCCAACAGTTACACTTGGGCTCATATCAGAAAATTATCCATGCCGGAAAAGCTCTTTTGTCGTAAATTATGTGGTTTGATGAAACACAAGTCCAAATGACAACATACAACACTGCCATCATTCAGTAAGTCATGGCTATGAAGGGTAGAAATAAGCATAAGTGGGGGAAGGGGTGAATTAGGGTATGGACTAGCAGCTCGGTGGCCATGAAGGTTGAGAAGCTATTGATGTGACTCATCCAGCATGCCTAGAATAAGTACCTTGAAGAGCAACAAAGGAGAGAAAAACCAGGGAATTCGATGAAGTGACTCAGTTCTGCCTGACATATCTTTTTATATTTGCTGCTGCCCTTTTCAAGACAGCTTAAAATCAAAGTGCCAACAGTTGGAGCCACAGCTGAAAGACAGGAATCACTTGTGATGAATGAAATGGATGGATGAACGGTAAATAGACTGCTTTCTAGTTTTCTGACCATTCGAAGTACTTTACACTCCATGCCAACATTCATCCATTCACACACACATTCATGCGCTGATGGCACAGCCTTTGGGAACAATTTGGGGTTTAGTATCTTGCCCAAGGACACTTCGACATTCGTAAAGCAGGAGCCAGGGATCAAATCGCCAATCTTCCGATTAGTGGACAACCCGCTCTACCTTGAGCCTCAGCCACGCAGAACACTGTTTCCCACCCTTTCACATAGGAGCGTCCCTCCTCAGGATGGTCACTGAGCTCGGGTGCATGCCAGACCAGATTTCACAGACAAACACGGGCTGAAGAGCAGAGATAACTGTACTTTAGATGGAGCCCTACCTTACCTGGGGAACTGAATCACATTCTCATCTCTAAAATAACGAGTAAGCAAATATTTGCTACTTTGAGGATCAGGGTTATAAAGTAGTAGTCAACAGCCAGAAACAACCGTGTGCATAGGTCTGTGGTTGCGACCAGTTTGTGTGTGTAATTTATTTACTCGTGCCATCTAAGGATCAAAAAGTTATCCACAGACAATGACAGATGATACCAATTACACTACAGTGAGAGAAGACAAAAAAGGAAATCATTTGTCATTTGTAGTTTTTTCATTTACTGCCTAGCATGTCAGATCCACTCACTGAGTAACTAGGGCATGCACACACAATGACACAAACAATATTAATTATTTTTATGCTGGCATTCACAAACTTTGTAACAAACTTCTTTTTTTAAAGAAGCTTTGACATACATTCTGTCATTACCTTTCCTCTCCAGTTACACATGGTATCCAGGACTTTTTTGCATTGAAAATGAAGCAGAAATCCTTTAAAAATATTCAATAATTCATGAATGTAAGTTTTTATGGTTAAATGGAGGTTGTAAGTGCATTATTCTGAACATGTTGGTCTAGCTGGTTACAAGTCTGTAGCATGAAATCTGTTAATTTGAGTATTTTGTCACATGCAGTTAAGTGTAATTTAATTTTCTTGCAACACAAACTGGAGTAAAAATCAAAATGTGATGGGTGAATCTGCCATCTATGCACTGAAGCATGTATAGGGGCTCTTGTCAGGGTGCTTTCCACTCCAAAAAGCACAATTGTAGCAGAAGATTTAAATATTTCACATTGCCTATTATAAATACAATACCACAGTGCAAGTGGCATCTTGCTTTTTTTTTATCAGGTGGTTTGTATTTTGAAGCGTTTGTATTAGATGAGGAATCCTTTTGCTGCATCAAAACCTCTATGTCTTCTATTGCGTGAGAGTTAAATATTGTTGTCTGAGGTAGTTGCAGATGTTGATGTAGATGTACAGACGGGTGACACATTAAAGGAAAAACTGGTACAGGTCTGAATGCTTGACCCCTACAGTGAGGGTATATGGTGGCTCTGTCATGCTGTGGGGGGCATTTTGCTGGCATGGTTTGGGTCCACTTGTCCCCTTAGAGGGAAGACTCACTGCAAATCAATACAAAGTTGTTCTGTGCGATCAACGTTATCCTATGATGAAACATTTCTATGATTCTCTGATGGGAGCGGTTTCCTCCAGGATGACAATGCCCATAATCCACAGGGCAGGAGGGGTCACTGAATGGTTTGATGAGTATGATGATGATGTGAATCATATGTTATGGCCTTCACAGTCACCAGATCTCATCCCAATTGCACACCAATGGGAGATTTTGGACCGATGTGTTAGACAGCGCTCTCCACCACCATCATCACCAAATGAGGGAATATCTTTTTGAAGAATGGTGTTCATACCTCCTGTAGAGTTCAGAGACTTTTAGAACCAATGCCAAGGCACATTCAAGCTGTCCTGGCAGCACATGGTGGCCCAACACCTTACTAAGACACTTTATGTTGGTTTTTCCTTTAATTTGTCACCCGTCTATATTTGTCAGATGTTGTCAAGCATTAACACAGTGATCGCTTTAAAATTCAAACAGGTCTTACAAGGGGTGTCCCTGATCCCCTGACTAGCACTGTAATGTACCGAGTAAATTTCTCCCATGAGAGTGTGCATCATTCATTCCATGTAATGCATTACCAGGCTGCATGTATAGATTATCATTTATAATGGCATTCCTCAGTAGGGAATGAGCAGTATTTATAATGTAATGGAGCTTTTAAACATACAAGATAGCAGCTTGTAATTTGTAATTGCAAGAGCAAGGAAAATGTTTTGTATTAAACTATTTCAGAGCTCTGTAGTTTTGCTCCTTCAAAACGCTGAAAATACTTTCTCTTTAATTCCCCAAACTGTGCTGCTCACGGGGTTTGTTTGATTTGCAGCCCAGTTTATACTGTTTACTGGGCAGAGTATAAACCAGTGCATCAGTCCAAAAGCAACACTTCTATATTTGAATATTAACATTCTTCATTGAGCTTAAATCGCTCTCAAGTGGTGCACTCTGGGGCACAAATGGGGCACACTCAGTCATTTGCTCAGTTGTCTGTGATTAAGAGGTCAGCAGGAGGTGGGTGAAGTGGAAATATGATGATTAACCATATTTCTTGCTAATTTATTGCAAAAATATTATGCTAAAAGCATCTGTAAATTTAAAAGGAGTTAAAAGACTTTACATGATGATAATGTCCCTTATTACCACACTTTACTAGACTACCATATGCAGTATACAGTTTGTGCCATTAAGTTGCTTCCTCATACAAGCACAACATGGATTTTTAGCCATGCTAGCGGCATGGCTCTAGGGACAGATGTCAGGGCTCTATGCTAACATTTTTCTTAAGGAGTACATACTTTAGGAGTGCATAAAGAAATTTAGGATCACAGTGAAAAATGTTCAGGTAACAGAGTTTATTAACTCAGTAATGGGCCGACTTCTCCACAGTTTATCTTTCACACCAAGTCATTACTGTGTTTTACTGTCTTTAGCCTATTGTCAGCTATCACCTGCTGCTGTTTCTGCTGTGCTGTGTGTGTGTGTGTGTGTGTGTGTGTGCACGCTCAGGTCTTTGTCAAACAGACTCAAATTTAAATACATTGAGGGCAGCCTGATGCAAGATCTGTATTCTGAGAGAACACCATTTCTCCAAGGGGAGTATCAATGAGAGAACAGGAACTGAACTATCATTCACCTTTTTGTGTTGGACCTCAAGAAGTTAATTCATTAATCAGGAACAGTCCTCATTGTGTGTTTCAAACTAGAGCTGCAAAGATTAGTCGATTAATCAATTAGACGATCAACAGTAACTGAATTTATTCAGCTAGTTTAGCTCACAACTTCCAGAGCGCCAGTACCCTCCTGAACAGACTGGTGACAGTCAGATGAACAGCAATTGTTGGTGACAACGAAGAAGAAATGCGAGCAAAATAAGCAGCCATGAGCAGCTGCTGTCAGACTCTCCATGTCCAAGCTGGAAACACAGAGAGTCCACTGGAGCTTTGACAGTCACTAGAAGCATACTCATGGCCCTTTGTGAAAATTTCTGTGTCGTACCTGAGTTGTAGCTGAGCAAATTTAGTGGCTCAACAGGAGGCTGTCCAGTGTGTGTGTGTCTGAGGGGGAGTGTCAGTACGTAGCCGCAGCCCTGCTGTTTATCACATCGTCAGCCCTGAATATCTTGTAAAGCTCTGAATATAGCACAGTTAGTTATCAGCCCATGTGTTGTGTTTACTGCCACAGAAAAGGAATACATCTTTGGTTTATTAGCACAATGTCGCCTCTCTGCCATCTCTTGTCAGGCTTGCTAACGCTACTAGCAGCTCTGTGAGAGGCACAAACCAAGACTACAGTTAGCAGTGTGCTGATATTTATACTTGGCAGCATTTCTTTTCTGTGAAACTAATGTACTGTCAATAAGTATTGTACTTTATCTGGCTATTAAATACTAGTTTTTGAATGATTAGCAGAAGTCTAATGACAAAATTAATGCAGTGCTTCCCCTACCATTGCTTTTGAGGGGCAGCCCACTCCCCCAATGGAACTCCTCGCCCCCTGTGAAAGATAAGATGAGACAATACTGTTCAATGTATCGATACAGTTTGATGTTGCGTTAAAATACATAACCCGTTTCTTCCGTAAAGCTGTGCCAGTGTTTGCATCTCTCCTCTCTCACACTCTCCGCGCAACCCCACCCAGGCAGAGAGCAAGGCTATCAGATTTAGTGACAACAGCTCAGATAATAGCAAATGAAGCGTCAAAATGAATATCAGCAGCAACGTGTTATTAAGCACAAACCACAAGTTCACATGCAGTTGGTCGGCGTTGGTTGTTTTATCGATAGTATATGATAAACAGTGGTGTTACTTGTGAATGGAGCCATGCTTGCTAACTAGCTTGTAGCTAACTAGTTCCCATGCAGCTCGTGTCTTCTGTCCACTAGTAAACACCAACAGCCAAGTCCAACACAGACAGGTGTTTTACCGTTTTACCAAACTGTTTCTCTTTACACTCACTTCCCGTCTGAAGTATGCAGCCTGTGGCACAGCCTGAGGCTGTTGATAGGCTAGTTTTCCTTGCACAAAACCTGTAAGAGCTGTACAGGGATACATAGGAGGAAATACTATGTCTAATAAGGAACTGTCTACCTCAGTTGAAAACTTAATTACTTTGTCAGAGCAAGTAGGCCTGTTGTTATTTTTGTTCTGTTTACAATTTCATTGTTATTTACTCAGCTGTGTATTTTGTTTAGCAGGAGAGGAGTACCTGTAATTTTACTCTAGTTTAATCAGTCTTTTATTGTTGAAAACAATTGAAGGACCATTGTCAGAAATAGGCCTATTTTTTTTATTAAATATAGGCCCATTGTCACCCAGCCCAGAACATGCTGACATGCTGAAATAAGATGGTTATTAGGGATAACATTAAACATGCTAAACATCAGCATGTTAGCATTGTCATTGTATGTCAGCATGCCTACAAAGCACCGCTTTGCCTTAGTACAGCCTCTCAGAGCTGCCAGCACGGCTTTAGACTCTCTCTTTTTAATGCTAAGCTCTCACCAGGCAAGTTAGAATTCAAGCACTAATGCAAAAGGAAGTTACGAGATAAGCTTAAGAGCTAAAGATGTAAAGACTGAACAACCAATAGTTTCTTTCTGTCTTTATGCAATGGAGTTATATAATAGTTTTGATTCAGCTGGTCAAAAAACAACGAAATTATGTGAAGTATTCTATTTTTACTATGCACATTGTGCATTCAAATCCCAAAATCCCACCAAAATCCCATATAACTTGCCATGTGATTTTAGGATTTGTTAGCACAGGAATGCTTAACCACATACTTATGGAGACCAAAACGTTATATAAATAAAGAATAAACATTAATAATCATATGAATACATGCAGAGAAAACATATAAATGTATCATGAAATAGCGATCAAGAAAACTTGCTTATTCAAGCATTATTTATTCTGCAATCAGAATGAAATAACTTCATCTTAATGAGCAAATCATATAATCGGCCATGGTCTGCCTGTCTTGATTGACAGATAAAGACTCGTCTGATGATAAGAAGTGTTATTATGAAATAAAACATTCATCATTTATCATTGGGGAAAATGGAGTTGTGAAATAAAAAGACTTTGGAAAAAGGACATTTTGAAATAACACTTCTGGAATTAAATAGAAATGACTCTTATGGTGAAAATAAACAGCTAATTTTATAATAATGAGCCGAGTTCATAAATCTGTTATTTAATAATTCTATGGTTATATATTTTGTCAATATCTATTTATGTGATTATTTAATTCATTATGTCTTTATTTACTATTGAAGTCTTTGGGTCATCTAAGTAAAGAAATTTCCATAAAAAAATGTATACTGAATTGAGACAGCATGCATCATTTACAATGCCTGTGCTGCTCTTGAGTCATGATGCATGGCAGCTGAATGAGCTAAACATTCCTGTCAGGAACAGTCACGTCATTTATTGCAGATCATTTGGCTGTGACAAAGTTGGCGGCAAAATACATAAAAGATAACTGGAAATGTACTGTATCTTCACAATGCTTTCTCCAATGATGGTCAAAGTTGCTCAATATGAAGATAAGTCCTCATGATGCTGTGGGTAATGTGCTCTGCGTGATTCATGCTTGCTTGGCTACCAGAACTGCACCCCGTGCTGAGTTGTGGCATTGAGAATTAAGGTCCTGAGTGTCAAGAATCTAGTGGTGAGTAGTCTTGTAGTACAGAACCACACAACGTGCATTATGTAATCAAAACCGAAGCCAAAGAGGTAACATTACCACCAACAGGTCTTACAGTATTTTAAACCTATGCCAAAAAACTACTTTTAATGCTACAGCCACAGAAGTTAGCTTTCAAGTTTACATTAAATATTTCCTTAGCCCAGCTTTCAGTCCACAGCAGTGGGGTCTTGGTGGTTAAGTCACTCTGGTCTCTGATGGTTTTCTTTCTGCTTTCATCTTAAGAGAGGCAGAGGGAGCGGCAGAGAAGGAGATATATGAAACATGATAACTCTCTCTGAAAGAAACTGCGATATATTTTATTACTCTTCACCCAAGCTCAGTGCCAGAAATGGACTTGGAGAGAAGTAATTAACAAGTCCCTTAGGCATGTCAGAACTGTAACTCACCGGTGTGTGATTTAGAAATACCTCCACAAAGATTGTCCTACATTTCAGTGTCTGTGAGAGAATCTCTGAATGATAACCAAATGGCACAGAGAGACGAGTTATCTGGGTGATAGCTATCATCTCAGTTAAAAAAAAAAAAAAATCTGTGAAACAGCAGATTGTAAACATTAAAAACGGGAAGGAGGGAAAGGGCCATCTGTGATGCCCACCATCTGATTTAGTTTGAAAACAGCAGCAGAAGAAGGAAGATTTAGAAGTCACTGGTTCAGTGATGTTCAAATGGAACAAAATCCATATTATCTGACTCTGCTATCTTCACTTACATCCCTCTAAATTGCATGTTATTGTCCTCTGTGTGCTCTTATTCCAGATAAACTCTACCCGGCTTCTCCACTCCTTCAGCAGCCATGGCTCACTTTGCATCAGGAGGGACCGTGTTCACCATCCTCCTCATTAGCAGGTAAGACTGCTTACAGAAGGAGAAATACAACTGCTGGGATCTGTAGCCGCAGAGCTATCTTAAGAGGCAGGAAGCATAATCAAGTCATGTCAGATTCTTATTTGGAACAACACCAAAGCTTTGTATGCGGTGAGCCGAGGAGGAGATGGAAAGGTACTCAGTTGTACCATTTTCTCGTGAACTATCAATACTCAATAACAACTCCCCATCCTTCAGACAAGACGCATTGAAATTCCATTGCCACATTCATGACGCTGCTGAGCAGATCCGATGGGGCAGGATCCAGCACCACGTGCATCAGTCATTGCATACAATTGGTGTTACAATCCCTGCAGAGGTCACATAGAGAGAATGATGGGATGTTTTGGTGCACATTTGTCTGTTACCGTGAAAAGAAGCCTCTGCTCTTCCTATAGTTAATTTTCAAAGCACAGAATGCACTTTGCACATTTTAGATAAGGCAAACCCTCTGGGTCTCACTGAATCCTGCTATGAGATATTCTCTGTATAGTGCAGCGCTTCTTTGCACAATCAGCTCTGGGATTAATATGCTGTAGCAGGTTGCCTGCTACACTAGTATGTTGCCAAATGCAGCTGCTATTAGTGTAAATGCCATATGCCAGACTGTGACCATTCAAGCATGGAATAAATTGATTTCATGAATCTGTAAGCTTTCAAAGATCCCATGCAGATTAATTTGCATTGATCATTGTTATATTTGAGTGCAATGTGGACTCAAATATGGATATTTTATCGTGAAAATGGAGTGATAAAATGTAATACACCTTTGATTAAAAGCATACTGAGTAGCAATCTGCTTCTTGTAACACCAACCATCCCAACCTGGGACCTGGGACAAATCTGGCCAGGTCTAATTTATATTCTGTCTAATTGGGATGGTTAGTGGTTGGATCCTGTTTGACTGATCAGTCAGTCAATCAATCATTCAAACTTTATTGGTATAGCACCTTCCACAGTGATTGATATCATGGTGTCAATTTGACTAGTGCCTAGTGTGGCTGAGCAGAGAAAAATGTTTATTTTTGGTGCAAGACACTGAGTGTATCTGTGAAGCTTGAGGAGAATGACATGTTGCTGCTGGTGTTGACAGTGGCTACTCCTGAAACAGCATCATGCTGCTGCCAGTGTTGGTGTTCTCTTTCTATTCAGGTCTGTTTGGATCGACTGCGTTTTGGATTGGGTCTCTGTTTTTGTTTTTTTTGTTTTTTTTAAAACTACCTATGCAGATAGCTTTTCCACAGGTCAGTATTTGGGTGTTAAAGACCTTATTCAGAAGTGATATACAATGATAAATAATAGTGTGAACAAGAAATGAGAAACAAGAAAGATAGTATCAAAACCTGGAATTCCAAGTACAAGCTGCCATTGACTCCCATTTGAAATAAAAATATGTAGGAGTATTAATACTTTATTAATGAATTACCTCATTATTGGGGGCACCACCTCCTTTTTGGTTAGGATTTGTTAGTGCCAGGAGGGAGCACTAACCCTTGTTCAATTTAATCAATGAATCAGTCTCACAATCGTAAGTTCTTGTCCCAAACAGTGATCTCTGTTTACTGCAGCTCAAAGAAACAACCAAACAATGAAGACATTTATTAATAGCTGAACGTCTTGAGGATACATGATGAAGCATAAGATAATATACAGAAAATAATAAACAAAAAAGAAACTAAAATTAAAAAAAAGGTCTATGAATGATAAAAATAGAAATTTTTTCAGCAAGAGTGGCTCAAAGTGCGTGACTCGAGGCTTACGTATATCGTAAGAGTTTAAGTTGCAGATTCAGGCTTTTGGTTGGCTTATAGAAACTTAAGTTGAGTGTCGAATAAAGTTTAGTCTGACTGCGCTCAAATCTTCAGCGGCGTCTACTTCAAAATAAAATACTGTACATGTTTGTTTACTTCAAAATTAAATTACTATATGTGGAAATACGAGACTTAATGTTACTAGTAAAACAGAGACAAATTAACGTGTTGCAATAAAAGATTAAATACGGATATATTTGGTTAAAAAACAAATAAAAGAGATGTCTTAAGAGCTTTCTTGAGTTCTTGGAGGCCAGCTCAAAGAGGAATCTGTTTGAGGCTGTTTTTATAAGTTAGAATAAAACGGGAGGAGTTTGGGTGTGTTCTAAAGGGTTTCACGCTGAATATTGATGACTATTCCATTTCTTTGTTCTAGGGGCTTTAGGTGTGGCTGGTGCTTTGCAGCCTGCGCCTCCTGAAGTAAAGGAATTTGGGGAAATCTAATTCTGAGTTTTTACATGCAAAAACTTAACACTTCAGAGTCACTGTGGCCTAATATTTCACATGAAAGCTGTAAACACATTCTTTTCATAATGTCTAAGTATTCATGATATTTCTGATTAATAACGGTCCTGCCAGCTTGTATCATATTTGTAAAACCATTCAAGAAACAGTTAAGCAGTTTACATGATTCATGATAGGTCAGTTCTTCTAATAACAAACATTAACCTTCATATTAACACTTCTTGATGTCTAAGCATACAACCTTCATTATTCAACTTTCTCAAACTATCTACACATCTTAAACCATCTACTGAAATAAAGTTTAATACTATACTGAAAGGAAATAAAGTTAGGCAACACTTATGCGATTGGATTACTTTCAGAAACATGTATAAATATAAGTTGAACATAACTCTTACTTCATAATATAAAAGCATTCAGTGTGGCTATTGTTTAACAATAAAAGAAAACTCTAAACTCAAATCCTTCAAACATTATATCTTTACATTCCTATTACTTCAGAAACTTCATTCTTTCAACACAACTATTTATTTAACTTAACTACTAAAACATGATTGTCTATGAGGTTAATAGATCAGAAGTTAAACACTTGGGTGATTTTAAAATACAAAGACATGGTTATCAAACATTCATCAACTCTTCACATAAGGGAATTTAATCCTGGTCAGTAGAGGAGCAGTATTGTTACCTGTAGTATAAAAGGTTAATAAAGTCTTACATCTCTTTGGTAGATAGTCACACCTATGAATGTTAAACCATTCTATTTACATGACAAATGTAAAACATGATATAAGTTGCATAATGATTAGACATTTAATTTACATGAATTCCAGGTTTGCCTCAGATTTGCAAGGGGCTTCACAAAGTCCTCAGGAATGTGGGTTAGTTTATGGCTTTGGTGATAAGAGTCGGTGCTCCATCTAAGGTGGGACTTGTTTTCCTCCGGTCCAAGTGGCCTTTAGGGTCAATTCATGCTTTTAGTTCGTGTCATAATTCAACTTATCGAAATGGTTTCTTAGGAGGTCTTTCTGAGTCTGTTGAGCATCACTGATCAGACCCCCACTTAGGGTTACAAAGGTCAGTTCTGCAGGCCGAGGGTCTGCTCTTACAAACTTAGGAATCCAGGGAGTCTGTCTGTTATTTTCCTTAAGAATCAAAGATTAGTTAATACAAGTAAAGAACAAGCAGTTGTCCTCTTACAAATAAAACACTCAGTGTGTAGCTTTACCTTGCAAGTCTTTTTTTCCTGGGCTGCAGTGCAGTGATGGGGTCAGCCAATAACTTCCCACCATGAAAAAAATTGTCTTTTTGAAAATTCATGGGGTTTGCAGCACTTCTACATAAAATACAAGGACAGACTTTGACTTATACCACAAATGGACATTTAATAAGGATAATTATATACAGTATAATATCACCTTTTAATTTTCTTTGAAATTCTATCATTTAAACATAATTAGACAGACCCCTACATTGCTACAAATTTACCAAGGAAACACATGAAAATGTCAGCTTTTTGTATTAAATCTGGTCTGTTTCATTTCATGCTTGATTAACATAAACTGATCCTGAATAATTCAATGATGGGAATTCATTGGTTGCAAATAGAAATAAACAACTCAAGTATTACAAGTATGTAATTGTTTTGACCTCCATGACATTGCTCATGTATGAAGACCATGTATGTATATGTCAATCATATATGATTTACCATGGTCTGCAGCTCATCAGTAAACCCTCTCAGTATGAGGTTCCCAGCTCAGAAGCTTTGATAGCTTCAGTGTGATTAGGAAAGAGAACTTGCAGATGGAATACAAACGCACTGCAACCATTTTCACCAACATACATGGCCACATTATTGATCCAACAGCTTTATGAAGACGACCTATGACCTAGACATTGCTGAAACTGCCAAGACCCTCACCTCAGACCAAACAAGTACCTCATTATAGGTCACGAGTGGTAGCAACGTAAGCTTATAAAGGGTCATGAAAGTCACACATTCATCTACCAGAAAAGGCTCGCAGGGACATGAATGGCCTGTTTGCACTCTGTGGATAGATTGATGTCTTCCTTCATGTTGAGGATACAGTGTACCACCAATGTAGCTGAATTCCATAAGAGACACGTCGTCAAGTGCTTGAGTGACAATCCAGCCTCAGCTTCCTCTTCTCATGTTCCTGTGGTTTTCACTGAAAGCCCCGGCAGCATTGCAGCATTGTTTTTCTCCCCGAGTCAAAAGAACAAAGTGAGATATTTAAGAGGAGAGGCTGCGGATCACAGCTGAGCTTGTTATTTTCTTAAAAAAAGTACTGCCTTAAAAAAAAAAAACAGAATCTGTGTCATCTGAGGGAGTCAGCCATGGCTTTGGATGGTATATAAAGTATTTACTGATTGTTGACTGAACATGGCAGTAGTGCAGACCACACATAGGGTTCAAAGTCACTTTATTTATTTACATATTGCCTCATCTGATCTAATTGTAACACGGTCATAGTGAGGCTGGTGTCTTTAAAAGTAAATCTCAACTAAAAGTCAGAAACAAGAAAAGGGGAGAAAAGTTGCAAGAGGAAAAACAAAGCATCAAAACGAGAGACAAGCCCGGCAAATATTTACAGAAAAGGAATATAAAAACTTTCTGGTTTAATTGAAATAGTGTACTTCCTGAAAAAGACATCAAGATGTAATAATTATAATGCCTATTTTCCCTAATTTGAATAACGTGTGTATGATAAAGTAAAAAGCTAGATATCTAAAGAAAGTATTCTGAATACAAATATCTGATTAACTGTGAATTTCTCTACTTTACCTCAGGTTAAAGAGGGTATCTGTATGTTTTGCAATCAAAAATAACTGCATTCCTCTGCAAGCCATTTAGCAACCCACATTTCCACACGCAGGCTGCAGCATCAAAGCAGTCAGGCTTGATTTCTAATTTAATCTCTCTCAATAGAAGCTTAATAATATACAGTGGCACCATAATACTGTATATAGGAACCAATGGTTTCAAGGCGCTGGTTACAGAGAGCATGGATAAAATTTTACAGAAGCCTATTACAGGCAGATTATAGGCTTACACTGTGCTTTTCTTGCTTTTACTGGAGAGACATGATTTACTCATGTTTAGAAATCCATTTCATGTCAGCTTTTTTTTATTATTGATTGTCACCAGGGAGATTAGTTTACCCTTATGCTCAGATAATTACAAGACTGGATTGTCTCAAACCTAGCAGCACGAAAGGGAACATTTTAAAGGTACGTGAGGAGAAATAATGGGTTTCAGATCATATTATACTTCCATGTTAAAGGGAAATAATCAGAACTTTTACTGTTACAATATAGCCTATCCATGATGAGTTGTTCAGGTTTTTGATGGAAAGGAAGTTTGGGTTTTAGGGACATACAAATAATAAAGCATTTGAGTGTAGTTGAAGTTTGAAAGTATATTGAACGGTGAGCTTCCTTGGGATCATATAAGAAACAGAGATTGGACTCCAACAAGTGCTTTGGCACATTGATTTGGAAGAGTGATCCTCAATTTTACTGCTTTTGACAAGTTAATGCTAGAGGCTGTTCACTGATGTCACTTGTCAAGGGCTACCAAAATATAACATCACTGATGTTCCAGAGCTGAAGTCACAGCCCATTTAAAGCTTGACTGAAAGACAAAAACACAAGATCAGACCTCGGCTTTTGTACAAAGTGCAACCACAGTTTTCCTATGTTGGCATGGAAACACAAGCTAACTATATCCATTAATTTGTCGGTGATTTCACCAATGCTTCCAGGATCTTTGTGAAGGATTGGTTAGAAATTCCTATTTAAAGCTGAAGGATTTAAACACTTTATACAAAACAACATTGTTGAATGGTCAGATTTTACACAAGCACCACTAAAGCACTCTGAAATATTGTTGGCCCATCTCAGGTCAATTATCTTGTCTGCAGGAGACAGGTCCACGAAAAGGTCTTTGTCTTTATGGAATAAAGAATATTTTTCTTTTTCTTCTTAAAATCTGTTTTTCAGAGTTATATAATGAGCTGATTGAGATTCTTCTGAATTTCACAAAATCCACTTTCTGCTTTACTACAACAGCTTTAAGTAATTGCCTTGTCTCGCCTGTTTGAAATCCATCATTTATCATTTTCTGCTGCAAAGCCACTGAAAACCAGTTTGTTAAGTTTAATTGTAGGTCCCCTACCTGGAACAATATCTTCCCTCTGTTGGGTTTCTCTGCCATTTCAATTTTCACAGCAGTTAATCTCAGTACCATTCCTACTGATATTTTCCCTTAGCAAGGAATTTTCTCATTCCCAACCTTATTATTCTATAATGTTAAACTTTCCAAACTACAGGACTCCGTTTATACTCATTGGCCTCTTTATTTACGCAAAAGCAGCTTGTCATCAACCTATAACATCACTGAGCTACAGTACAAACAAACGCTTACCACCACTATGACTTGTAAGAGAATATGTGAATGTATTTTGTAGTTTCCACCACAGGAACTTTTCCAGGGGACCATGAGCCATTTGAGGAAGTCATGAACTTAACAGTGCCTGTGTTTCAACGAAATTTATTTTTTCTAGTTGGCAGGGTTAAATATATTCTTCTTAGTCTTCTGTAACAAATGATTTATATTAAAATGCCCTCCAGATTTGTTTTAAAACGAAATTATTTTCTTTGAACGATAATTTGTCTGATATGTTTTTCACCCCCCAAAAAGTACACATCCTTACACATTCCTAAAAGCACATCTACTTCTTTTCCCACATAAAAAATGTTTGAATCTAATCTATGAATATGGAAATGCACAAGTT
This sequence comes from Thunnus maccoyii, assembly GCF_910596095.1. Taxonomy (NCBI): domain Eukaryota; kingdom Metazoa; phylum Chordata; class Actinopteri; order Scombriformes; family Scombridae; genus Thunnus; species Thunnus maccoyii. The sequence continues at coordinate 25,191,940 of NC_056546.1, read as the reverse complement.
AAACTCATATTTAAGGTAAACAGAGAAACTTTCCCCCTACAGCGAGAATGTTAAAACAGTCTTCTAGTGCCAAAGCCCTCTGCACAGTGAAGCTCAAACATCCAAGTGAAGGAACAACAAACAAAACCCATTTTTGAGAGGAGGGGGATTTAAAATTTTCATAAGGAGTTGACTTCACTCCCTGCTGCTAATGACAAATGTGACAGATGTTCCTCCTCTGAAGAGGAGTAATCTTATGCACATGATTTAAAGTCTAACACCGAGTCAGCTGAATTTTGTGAATTAAATTTGTAAAATTACAGCATACATGCATCTATTCTTATCTAATATCCTCCCTGTGAACATGTTTTTATTGCATAACTCTGCTCCTCACAATTTATATCCAGTGCCAATGCAGAAAGTAGCGTGCCCTATATGTAGAAAAATGGAAAGCAAGGTTGGTGTGTTGGATTGACGTGTAGTGTGTCCAACTTCATGTAGGAAAACAGAGATTGCATCCAGTCACAGATCTGCAATTATTTAGTATAAAATGAACCATAAGCCTGCAATAACCATAATCTTTCTCTATCCTTATCCATATCATTACCATGCACAGATATTGTAGAAAGAAAGAATTTATCAAATCGTCGGCACTGAACATTAAAAAAAATGTTGAAGATAATCTGTCTTTTGCTGCATTATCCAAAACCAGCATTCTTGTCTTCTTGACAATAGGGATGCTCTGCCCCTACCCTTCATCAGAACAGACTGCCAAATTATGTTCCTTGTTTTCTTATTAACAAAACCAATTGCAAAGAATATTAAATACAGCAAGTCATAGTTACCATGCTCCCAAAGAGTATCTCACAGTTGTGCACACATGCTCACTGGCTGGAATTCAATATAGCTTGGATATATTTTGTCATATGTTTGGTTTAGTTTTGTTAGAGAAAATTTCTGGTCTCTGTCATAACTTGTTTAAAATCTTTAAAATGACATCTATTCCTTCTCCCTCAGCAAAAAATCCAGAATCTATGAATATGCAAATATTGTTCATTTCACAAATTTAACTGCTGGATGCAAGATGTGTCCTATTTCACTGAAAAGTCAATTCTCAGTCTATGTGCACTGGAGGTGTCAAATTTCCTCATCACACTTCTGTAATTTGCATATTATACTACCGTTGGTTTCAAACTAGTTGTCATGTCACAAATCTTGCTTGTATGCACATCTTCAGCTCAGATTTAAGTTAAGCACAGATAAACTTTCCCCCTTCATCAGATGAAGGTGGAAAAAGCCTTCCAGTGTCAAACTCTGCACATACATCATGCTGCATAGTGAAGGATTGAAGGAAGAAAGAAGGGAGAGAAAGAAGAGGAAAAATACATTTTTGAGTGATTGGGACTTTAAAAAACATTTTATTTTTATTGTTACTTTGTTTTTCCTCATACAGTTATGAACTCCCTTATCAAGATTACGGAAATACTGCTCACAGTAAAACAGAAAACATGAAATTAAATTGACATATTCTTCATGCACATGTGGTAATGTGACTGAAGGGTACTGATCTTCCACAGCTAAAAGGTTATCACATTTTTCTCACCAACATGGTTAGAATCCTTCAACTTTGACATATAAATCGGAAAGGTCAGGACTCCATCTTTACAGCATTTTATCAAACAACTAAGGTGTCACTCACAGCGTACAAGAAACCCTTCCAGTGTCTGGATTGTGAATTTTTTGTGAATTTAAATAAGTGATTCAGTATCCAGTGGGAAAATTTAAAAAACCAAGCTCATGTATATAGCATCTGTACATGAACTACCCCAAAGCTCCAAGGTCCACTTCATATTACAAGACTACAAAGCTGGAGCAGCAGATAAAACTCTTATTACCATGATACTGCTTTGTGGTGTCATTTTAATTAGTACTAACCAGAGATCTATTTTTGCCCCTCCCATGAGCTTTTAAAATCTCAGAGCTTGTGTAAAATAAAATATAATAAAGAAACACATGCTTGCCTTAAGAGGGATGTTACTGTAGCCAGTGTCTGATCCCATCGGATAGGAACTCTATAATCTAGAGCATAGTGGTGTACTTTGCATCTCCCTCTCCAACAGAACATCTTACTCAAGGTTAAAAGCCAAGTACAAACTGACAGCCATGTGTCTGGTTGTCTCATACACCACAACTTAACGGGTTTCACTTCCTGATGATCCCAGGATAAATGTTTGAAGAGTAACAGCATAATTGAAACATTATCTGAGGGGGAAGAAAGTTCAAATTGAGAAACTTCAACAGATTTTCTTGATTTTTACAAGTTGGCAACTCCCTTTACAGTCACTTTTCACTCCACATTGATCACCCTGCACATGTTCTTCCTATGTACTCAAATAGTCCAACCAGTCCTCTGATGAAGGTGGTGGTGTTGGGTACTAGTGATGAACACATTAGTCGGTACATTAGTCGTGACATTATTTTCATGCCTCAGCCCAGCTGCGACAAAACATTTTAAGTATTTAACAGGTGTAGAAATAGAAAAAGGGGCTGGTTCAACAAACCAGTGGTGGAGGTCATTTTCACAGATGATACTTTGAACATGAACATAGAACATAGTCACAGAAGGAAAAGCGCATAAGTAAATAATAAAATTAATGACACTTGAATAGAACAGTCATTGTTAATGTTATTAATATTACCTGTGCTTTTCCTACTATGACAAGTCAAGTGGGTCTATTTACTGACCATTATCAGCTAGCTTAACATTAGCATCGGGTAACTGCACACAATTGTATTCCAGAGGGCTGATCCTCACAGTTGAGATGCGGGGGTTCACACACCCTCCAACTCTGAACAAACCAGCTGAATCCTGAATGTAGGCCTACCTTACCAGTAGTGAACATTAGCAAGCCAGCTATGAAGATATGATATTGGAAATAATACAACATTTGGACATCTCCCCTATTAAGTAGAGGCTAGCTGCCTGCCACGGACACCCAGCCCCACATAGCCCTAACACATAGCCACACAACCCGTCTCTCCACTGAATGCAGAGACAAAACCTTTCATCACACTCCCCTTAAGACAGCAAAACAAAACACTAGAGAACTTTTTATCAGTTTCAAAAAAATTTCATCTACAAAGTAGGGGTGTGCCTGAATACAAATACGTTATTTGGCAAAGCACAAATAGTGCTTTTTTTTAACGAATATTTATTTTGTACAAACATTTTAAAAATTATTTGTTTTTGGGAAGAAAAAAACAAAAAAACATGTCAAATACCAGCGCACAGGTAGGTTAAGTCACTATCTCAGTCTCTCGCTCCACTATTACGTCTATCAGCAGGTCTCAATGAGGGGAGTCACATCCACCTGCTACATGATGCACATTTCCTAATTTGGAAATCACTCCCGGAGTTGGAAGTGTTCCCCAAAGATAAAGCTGAGCTAATGACACATGCAAAGTGCTGCCAAGGGACTCTCCATAACCTGTTGTTCCCCTTCTCCTTTCCACAAAGTTAGGTTGTGAAAAATAGGCAATAAATGAAAAGTGCAAAGCAATAATCGCCTTTGAAGTTCTTATCTACATATGACACAATGTGCTGTCTGTGTGTTATGGGTGTATAAATAAGTAGAGGTCTGTCTGCAATGAGGCGATGAATTGAGTTTTAGCTCAGTAGTCAGCGCAGTTGTCTATGATCTGGGAGGCTCCAGTTCAAGACCCGGTGTGGGACCTCCTCCGTAACGTAGTTTATTCATGAACACTTTAATTTTCTAAAATTAAAAGCATAATAAAAACAAAAACAGGATTTTTAAGCCTCTTTCCACTTTTAGAATACAAATACAAATACAAATTCTGGGCCCTCCCTGTCACAAAGGCAGGGGCTTTTAAACAATGAAAAGAACAATGAAGGGTAGACAAAGTTCACATACCCTAAACAAGTTTATTCAGTCTTTTTTATTTTTGTTATTTCAGCTTTTAACAACAAAATATACCATTGTCTCCACATAATCCCTCTTGTTGCCCTCCCAGTCACATGTATACCTCCGGGGAGCTTCATGAACTTTCCCCTTGATGTCATCACAAATTTGAGGCTTCCTTCTAGTCTCTAATATATGCAGTCTGCAGCTTTCTATCCCAACCAAACTCTACACTGGCTCATTTGACTAATTAGTTTTTTTCTGGTTGAAGTTGTGATTTTTCTGTTAAATGAGCTGGTAAACTGGAATGTAATCCTCTTGGCATACTCTTGGGCCTCCATGAAGGAAATCTCTGTTTTCTCCATCATACAATAGGAATATCCTCTCAGAATGTTGGCATAGATTTTGATGAATGCAGTTGGCTTTCGGCAGGTAAACCAAAAAGTAAGAACTGATGAAAGCAATACTAATGATTTACAGTTTTCCAGCCCATCTACCTGGTTAAAATGTTATTGTTGCATTTAGAGTGAGGAATTCCTCTTACAACATCTTGTTACTGTGCACATGTTTCAGTTTTCTACCAAAACTCCCCATCGCAGATTATAAATGTTTCACGGTCAGCTGAGTGTGTGTGCTTTGCAGTCTGGAGACTTAATGCAGCGTGTAACTGTGATGATATTTTTTTCTTTCATTATGAATCCATCAAAACTTAAAAAAAAACATATTAAACAAAATTATACATTACAAAATCCTGCCTTAAAAATTAATCTGCACAAATTGGTGGCTTTTGTACCATATAATTAACCTCTTATAATACTTGTCCTGGAGATATTCTCATTCTCCATACCCACTGTAATGTTGCAGCTCGGCAAACTCTTGAAAAACTCTATTAAGAGCCGCTTGACTAACCCTGGAATACCCTGGGGATCTGATTTAACGCTTATGGATGTGACAAAACCGCTGCCAACTACTTTCAACTCCTATGTCCTTTGTCAGCAGCTCGACTCACTTTTGACAGCCTTTAATTTGAGACTTGGAGGTGGTGCAATAGGGGTTTTTTTGCCTGGACAGCTGTGAGGATATTTGAACCTCAGTGTGTGGTTGATCTTTAAATCTGTCTAGCTTGACACCAGTAATTTCAACTCATGAGCTTGAAAATATACATGTGTTATTCCATTTTTCAGTCTGCAGGGTAATGCTCAGGGTGTTATGCATCCAAATTTTGGCAAAGCAGCTTTCATTAGCTGTCCTTTACAAATTCATAACCCCATACTGGCATACATTAACATTAACAGTTTTAATTTTCACGTTTAGATAAAAATGTCACATGGAATCTCACTATTCCTACCTCACACTCCTTTCTAGCTCAGCATAAATTTACATGATTCTTCCCTCAGTTATGCGTGGACACATTTGGTAGAGGCATCCATTAATATGCTTGTTACTCTCTTTCATCTGGCGCTGAAAAGAAAACACAGTTAATTATCCTGCTGATAGGATTTTTCTGCGTGGTTAAATCTTTCTTCTTAACTAATCGTTTGTTTTTCCTCAGTAATGGCCTAACTCTGTAATGGACAGGAAAAAATTGCTAAGAGTAATTATAGATTACCCACAGAGGCATAAAATGTATCTTTGATGATTTCCCTTAATGAAAATTCAACAAATCTTGCAGGGATGGCATCTACAGTTTCTGTCAACACAACATTAAGCTTCAGTGTAATGTTTCAGTTCTTTTAACGAAGTTGATATGCCATTAAATTCGAAATTCTGCCCACAGTTCAAATTTTTTTCAAGGCCTTTCATTTAACAAACACATTCAAAGACACACCTTAGATTTAAAGTAATTTTAAATGATTCAAAGTGTTCACACTGACTCAGTTGGCTTTTAATCCTCAGACTGATGCATCATGATGTCATGGCTGCTCCTTTACCCCCTGTAGTGTGTCTTAGTGGTAACTGATGTAGCAACTTTCTACAACTTTCTCTATGCCAAAGGAACATAAAGCACACACTGTACTGTAAACATGGAGACCAGAAAGAGGAATGACTGTAATATTTGGGTCAAAAGCACTATATCAAATTAATTAAACCATGCACTGTGTTCTGCATACAGTACCTACCCTACCCTTCTGTCTACAGGCTGAGAAGGAACAAGACAGACACTCAGGCTCACTTTTATTCATAAAACATTGGTTGTTGCTTCTGTTAGATGAAATAGTGAACTTGGTCATTGGCATGACGTCTATTGCATATCTGTACATTCTTATTTTTCTTCTTTTTCTTTTATCTGAACTGAAAGTCTAAGGATAGAGGGTACTGCTGGTACATTTGTGATTTTGGGGCGAAATAAATCAAACTGGCATGACTTGACCTGACCTTACCAATCACCTACGTCACACAAGTTGTTAAAGACAGCAGTCTGTGACTGGTTGAGGTCCAATATGTAGCCTGGAAGAATTTATGATTCTATGATAGAGGATATAGCAGATTTAAGATAACATGATCATATTTACCCTGTGTATTAACACCTATATCTGCATTTAAGAAAATAAAAATAGGTTTTGTGTTGTCCTCATTTTTGCTCTAAAGGAGAATGTGGAACTTGGATAAAATGATTGGCTACTCATGAATCCCTTATCAAGTCTTCTAAAAGACAGCCATCCTGTGAATGTGACACTATCTCCAATTAAAACAGACAAAATCCAGTCTTTAAAACCTGTCAGAAAGGGATGAGCTCAGTTAGTTTTCATGATCACAACATGATTCTGGACCTATATATCGTATGGCTCCTGGAAGTCTGGGTTTCTTCTTGTTGTCAGTTAAACCTTCTTTTTTTTTAGAGGCATTCACATTTGCATCAGTCGCATCATGTTTTGCAGTCAGTGGAAATTACATTATCTTGCAGCACTGGGCATAATTCTCTTTAACATTAAGGAAAGGAGTGAGGGACCCACTCGACTGCATGACAACCAGGAACCCACCAGGACAGAGCCGGAGCCCATTCAGGAGACTGTGCACACACTGAATCAATTACTCATGGCTGATTCTCAGACCGGTATCTTGCTATAACTGCATAAAGTGAGGTGAGCAAGAGTTTGGATCTATAATCATCAGGCAGAAAACAGGCCGTCAATGCTCCTCACAGCCTGCTGCATTTGTCTCACAGCGGGCTCACAAAATCTGTTTAATCACTCTGAAAAACTCAGTGAAGAATAGTAATGTTTAGTTGAATTCCACTTGTCAAAGCATGTACCGTTCATTGTTTTGACAGCCGTATGTGTCTGCACTTTCTCTTTTGTCAAGATGCATTTTACCGGTATAATGACACATTTTTCACAAATGACACTTCATAACTTTGCAGTAATACTTTAGCAGCTCCTTGAGTGACAAATGGCTTTTGGAAAGCAGCCTTGTATAAAAACAGCAGCTGATGAACATTAGCAACACAATTAACACACAAACATGCTGTAAAGCTCACATGAATAACCCAGTTAATTTACTGTATGATTCAGGATGCAGGATTATTTCTGATTGTGCTGGTGCAGTAATTGATTGAACACTGTGTGGACATAAGAGGGCATGACTAGTTGATACTGCAAAGTGAGCAATACTTCAGTTTAATTGGCTGGAGGTGACAGACTAGAGCACTTCATTGACGAATCTCACTCTGCCCCTTCAATAATCAGCAGAGCAAGTTTCCAGGGCTATATCTATTATTAATGAAAATGAGGTCAGAATAATACAATGGAATTAGCAAGGGGCTATACCTCTATATCTGAAATTATTAAGAAATTGTATTTCAACATTAAAGTAAACCTATCAGGATTGTTAAGCATATTAAGCTTGTAATCCAGGCAAAATGTTTCATTGAAATTATAATTTTTTTCCCTCTCACTACAGCCACATACTGGAAGTTCCATTTAAAACTTGCCAAGATGATTATACAGTAAATTTCTTGTTTTTAAGGTTTGAGGCTAGAAAGTAGACAAAAGCATATTACAGTGCACTTATAACATTTTCACTTACTGGTTTTCCTGAAATAAAGTCACATGTTTTTTATGTCACACGTCACGTTTTTTTTATGAGATTCAGACTTCAGTGGGCTTATGAAGACAGTAAATGCTCTGTATTTGGCAGGAGGGAGTTCTTCTATTCTTCTATATGGAGGGGCTTAGGGAGCTGCCTGGGATAGCATGAAAGGGAAAAACAGCTGCTTTTATCCACCAAGCCTACGACATGAACTCAGGAGGACTTTTTTCGTGGTGCCTGGTTGCCTGCCTTTGCATCTCCGAGACTGGAGCGACTGAGGGGTCTGAGGAAGCCTCGAAAAGTCCCTGATGAGCGAGAGAGTAATCTCTGTATATGAGAGCAGCAGCGACTTTCCTCAAATCCCATTTCACAGCGGCAAAAAAAATGAATATTCTCCGCACAAGAAGAAAAGAAGACATTTAATGCAACTTGACAGGCTAAGCATCCGGTGTGAAGCTAATGTTTCCAGCACACCTTGAGGATCGAGCTAATGCAGTATGTAGTACAGTACCTGCTCTCCCCAGAAGCCTGTCACAAGACAATGAATGCCTCCTCTGACTTATAACTGGCCTACTGTAATGAGGAAGTCATGAGGGTATGTGCATGTGAAACCTTCGTGCTGTGTAATTTCAACCCTGTATGGAGAGAAAATTAACCAATTTCCATGGTTTCCCATTTGATCTGGGGCTGTGAATGAAGACGCAAATGTCGTTAGCTTTCATTTGAATAAGAATTACCTTGATTCTCTGACCTTGAAGGCCAATTAAGTACTTGCATTATTTCATATGGTGTGTTGAATAACACATCTTCATACATCTGTGACCTCATTTGAATCGTGATGACATAACCCACATAATTTGAAGCAATCCCTCAAGGGAGAATACTACCATTTATCAAGTGAGATTAAATTATTATGCTTTATATTATTCATTTGACTGATAGTATAAGGAAGCAAGCAAACTATATGCTAATATGACATAAAGTCTATGTAACTGAATGACTGTAGCGTCAAATCAGGATCCTCACATGAAAGTGTATTGGGGAACCAGTGCGTGTGCTAGTTTCAGGGGAATGCGTAAGAAGAAAAAAGTCTTTGTGATAGAGCTGCACCCCCGCTTTATCAAATCCCACTCTGCTCAGTTGATTTGTACATTCTCCATGCTGAGTATTCAACCAAATTGCTCCCTGTGCATCTACAGAATGCATATGTTGTATTCCTTTGTGGGGCTCGGGCATTATGGCATACCAATGGCTGCGAGGATTTCTGCAGCAGAGAGGAGGCCAGCTGAGGGTGCCGGGGAACGAGGAATGACATGAATCAATGAAAGAAGAGTGAGAAGCGGGTTGGAGTTGAGCGTACTGCTAAGAGGGAGGAAGAATGGAAGGAGGAGAGGGAGAAGGGGGTCCACAGAGTGTATTACTCAGCTCTCTGCAGGGTTCAACTGAATTAATCTGTTGTGAAATGTGCAAGTGTTGCCCGGACTGATGCCTTGTGCGCATTGGAGATTGGGGAGAAGAATAAGGGGGGTTGGGGAGGTCTGTGGGGAGGCTATGTCATGAAACAGGATCTGAAAAGGCAAATTTCCCCACAGGGTTTGAGGCCTTCATTCCAAGCCACCCCATCACCCCTGTATTACTCTGTCTGAACCTATTCCACCACCCACGCATCCAACATCAAAACACAAGACACATTAGCATAGCCTATAGGCCACAGAATGTATACAGATGCCATCCTGTGGTGGTAGAGGTTGCTCACGGCTGTAGCACTGCAACTTATTAGATGTCATGCATGTACTGAGTGTCTGTGTACTCAGTTTTACAGTCTCAAGCAGTTACCAAGGAGCATCGAGGAGCAAATCAGGAGCTAAACCTTCAGCAGAGAACAACTAGAATAACACTAAATCAGGGACTAGAAGATGAGAAGAATATTTAGCCATTGTAGTTGACTCCTACTAGATGTATGAAGGCATTTAGGTTCACTTGGTTCTGTTGCAGCAGAAGAAGATATTATTTTCCTTTTATTGAACAGAAATGATGAAACAATGGTGTTGCCTTTCCACATACAGTATGATCTGCAACCACTAGTTGTGGTTCAGTGTGACTGTACTACACAGAGCTCCAATGAATAGTTAGTAATTATGATAATGGCACATTAGCAGTCATTACTACCTTATTACATATATATTAGTTGGTATTCTGTGTTTCCTCAAGTAAAATATTTAACATCTCTAGTATTCACATGAAGTATTGAGTAGTTTTTACATCCATATGCTATTACATCTATATGCTATCCATATGTTATTAGCTAACACAACCACGCTAGACATTAACCAGCTGTCATAACACTACATGTACACTGCTTTATGATCAGTTAAGAGCATTTGAATATATTATTTTCCATTAACAACAGTACATATAGTTGGTCCATCACTCAAAAATTACATGTTCAGTCCCTACTTGTTTCCCCTGTTAAACATCTGCATTAAGTTATTTAAAGGAGTTCAGCATTTTGAGAAACACACTAAATTGCTTTTATTTTCAAAAGTGAGATGAGAGGATCTTTACTAGTGTCACATCCATTCCACAACCAAGAGGTCATTAGCCTAGCTTAGTCTATAACAGTCCTTGATTTAACATTATGCTGGAACTACTTTTTACCAGGTCATTAATTTGCAGTAAATGTAGTTTCTAATTTGCTCCATACTCATTCATTTGTGGCTACTCAGTATTTTGTGTACCTTACTGTAAAGTGTAACCATGTTTTTGCATTTCCTTCTCACTGTGGATGCAGGACTGCTTGCAGTCATATGATGGGTGTAATATTTAGGCTAATAAGCCTCCTCATGGTGTGCGGTGAAGCAACTCAAACACTGACAGTTAATGCTTTGAGAAGGAGTCAAAAAGAAAAATGAGATTCAAGAAAGCAAAAAAAAAAAAATGATAGAAAAAGATTCAGAGAGGAGAAGAGAAGAGATATGCAGAGCAGAAAAAGTGAACTACTGAGGATACCGGAGCAAAGGAGTCTGATGGTGAAAAAAGATGACAGACTGATCATTGCCTCCTGCTGGCACTTTCTTCCCGCCAAGTTCACAGGGCTAAGAAGCAATCATTTGTGACTGGCCAATTAGCACATTAGAAGGTGTTGTTTAGATACACAGTGTCATGTGTCTGTGCTAATAATGTAGCTGCTACCAGTGCCATGACAGATCAAGCCCTCAGAAATCAGCTGGTGTCATACAATGACAACAGCAAACTGTTGAGCCTAGTAGTTGAAATGGTAATCTGCTGGATTCTTTTTTTCAAAAAGTTATTTTGCATCTCTTTGGTGTCATGGAAAGTGTCCATCACTGTGGTGTTTTTGCACTGCATGTCCCAGAGATCACTTCAAATCAGTCAGAGTTGACCAGGATTTTTTTTCTTGAAGAAATTGTAGTTGAAGCTACCGTCTATCCCAGCATACCACGGGTCAGAGGCAGGTCACTCACTGGACAGGTTGTCAGTCCATCACAGATCTAACATCAACTGACTGCAAAACACATTTACACCTACAGGCAATGGAGAGAATAACCTGTATGTCTTTAGTTCGTGGGTGGAATCTCAAATAAACACAGCTGGTGATTCCTTACTGCCACCTCTTTGTTTGAACCTCTTTGGTTCCATTAAACACTAAACAGCAATTTGGATACAAATTATTTTAAATTTTGATATTTCACTTTGATTTAGCTGCTCTTTGCTACTACTTTACTGTGTTAAATTGTTGGTGGATATGCAAAACTTCAGCATTACAGCCAGGTAAATCTTCCAAATATTCTGCACAGGAGGTAAAAATGCCAGTATGCTATTGGATCTCCATCGCAGTTAACATCCAAAGGTAAAAAACAAAGGTGTAAAAACTACAGGTTTTATGGGGGGTTGTGTGCCAGACTATTTCTTGTGTGGGAGCAGTGACTTCATGAAGTCCCCGCTGGTTGCCTGGCAGCCTCCTGGTGACAACAAAACATCAGGAAAGATTTTTTTTTACCTATGGACAGAGCAGGCTAGCTGTCTTTATGCTAAGTTAACTGGCTGCTAGCTGTAGCCTTACGTGTATATTTACCGGTCAGTTATGAGAGTCCTATTGATCTAGCCATCTTGTCGGCAAGAAAGCGAATAAGTGTATTTTTCAAAATGTTGAACTTTTCCTTTAACACTGCTTCTGAACTAATACTGAGGCACACATGAAACACATCAGGTTTACATTTATATTTGTTTTTTGTATTTATATTGAGACTCAAGTCAAGGAATAGCTTGTGACTTAGTATGGCTGAGGTCCACCTCAGCTCAGCTGTGGGCATTCAATGTGTCATCTTGTTATTCTTGATAGGCAGCCTGGTGGACAGGTGTGTCAGGTCTGTCATTGTGCATTCTGGGAAAATGCACACTCCACAGCCCGTGCTCACATTGGAAGAGAGGGACCCTACAGTACATAAATATGAGTGATGTTTGTTTTTGTGTGCATGCATACATATGCATGTGTGTGCAGTGAGTCCATGTGTGTGGTTGCCACAGTAGCACACAGCCTAAATATCCTCTTGTCTTCATGGCCATGCTGCCGTGCACATAAATGAAAAGCTAAGTTGTTGTTGTATTAGTAACCTGTGATTCTCGGAGCATTCTGGATCTTTTTCTTTGTTTTTTTTATTGTCAGGGCTCAGTGGATAGCAACTGTTTGGCAGGTAGGAGAACTGAGGTCTCATCCCTGCCTGCAGGTGAAGGTTTAGACAGCCAGAAGTTAGAGTCTTGGGATTTACGGAGATGGATAGAGTGAGAGGAATGAGGGCTTCCAGCACATATTCTGGTCAAAGAAGCAATGTTTCCTTGTCAGACTGTAAAACATCAAAGATAAATAGCTCAGTTGCTATCTGTAAGTACTATGCTATGGGAAATCAATTCCATGATATATGATACCAGCACTAGTATGTTTTTGTAGCTCAAATCCATGTATTATATGATTTATTAATATTTTCTCCAACCTGTTAAACATGTTCCTGTTTTTAACATATCCTGCTCTGTCTGAAATGCTTTGTTCTGTTATTTTTTTCATTTTTTGCCGCTGCCATCATCTCTGTCAAACAAAACATATATTTTGATGCAGTTCACACTCACATACTTACTGGTACAAACATGCAAAAGCATTTGTGAATGTAATAAGGGTCACACAGGGCCAACCCAGGTTGATAATGCAGCAGGCTAGAGGCAGAGTGCTGTCACTACTGTCATTAACATAGCTTTCCCATCCAAGGCTGTTGCCTGCTGAAACAACCGACAGCAAGCCATGTAGTGAGATTTTATGCAGCATAGCAACAGTGCACTGGGAGTGAGCTATCCTGGTGTCTAAGCTGATTTGACACAGTCAGGTGAAACAAGTTCTGAGCTTCATGGGGATGACTTTTTCTGTGCCTGTCTTTTTTGTAGAAGCCTGTCTGGTCCAGAATTTTGGCTTTCAGGCCAGGTGGTAGTATCTCCAGTAGGACAAACATTCAGTGGATTGCTATGAGATCTAGTAGATATTCATCTTCCCCAGAGGATGGATTGTAATGAGCTGACCCCCTGATTTTACATCTGTCTACACCTGCAGTTTTCAGTTATCCAGTGCAATATCTCAAAATCTACAAGAGGGATTGGCATGAAATGAGGCACAGATATCCATGGTTCCCATTCTGAGCATGTTGTTGCCATGCTAATATTATCTTTCAGCCCACAGCAGAGCTTTGCTTAAATAAAGCCCAACATAGCTCTAGACTTTTTTTAGACTCTAGTGTTGTTCCATAAAGTACAATGGGTGTGTGTACAACAAACACAGTTATAATGGGTTACATAAAGCATTTATCATCAATAAATCATTACATTCATCTTGAGACATTTCTATATTTATATACAAAGAGGGATATTACCTAGAAGAAAATGTGTCCCACACTTCACAGCACAAAGGGAGGTGACTTTATGGCATAAAGAGACTGTCCTCCCAAGAACAAGAGTGACAAAGTCCGTGTGGGGAGGAGGGTTCAACAAACATTGCTATATTTGCTATATATGTAATTAATTGTTCATGGGTATCTTTGAATCTTCACGATGGTTCTTTACTTAATGCATAGTTCTTGATTACTTCTGAATAATGCGCTAAATGGCACTTAACCAATAACCAATCCTTACTTTATCATTACCCACCTATTTTACACCTAGTTTCTATTTTTTCATCTCCTCAAGTAAAGTGGTGTACCATACAGTGTCTTTAATGTGCACTGAATCATTACCTGTTTATTACTTACCAAGTTTGTGTTCACTAGAGTGGTGCATCATACTGAGTGGTTACTGAGTACTAGGGGTGTAATGGTGCACAAAATTCATGGTTTGTACCTCGGTTTTGGGGTCACGGTTCAGTACGTTTTCGGTCCAAGAGAAAAAAAGAAAAGTAGAAAATAACATTTTTACCATCTTTTATTTTGAAAAATGAAAACATCCAACAATGGTGTGGTAAGTGATGTGGTAACTGCCAACAGTGTAATGGCACTCGCAAAACCAAGACATTCTATCACCCACACACAGCAAAAGTGTTTGCTAATAAAGGTATCATGCCATGCAAAACCAACAATGTGATATAGAAACCATGACCATAAGAGCCCTTTGGCCAACCACTTCAATCTAATGAACCACACTGTTGGCTCTCTCAGTTATACCGGAATCTAACATGTCCAACTCCCATGGATGGGGGGAGACATCAACAGTCCGCTTTTGAAACATGAACTATTCTGGATTTACACTCTAGACACTATGTCATCGAAGGACCTCAGGAAATGGACATTCACCGCTTTTTGTGACTCCTGAAACCCTCTATTTGTCAGTTATCCTCTGTATACTTGTCATCTGGGTTCTATTTTCATTTTCCTTTCTCAGTTTCTTCTTTTTGGTCTTTATGCTGTTGGTTTGGTTGATAATATTGCGTTGTACAAATAGTACAAATAGAGGCACCCCTTTAGAATTTTCACATACTTTATGATGGCTAACAAGCCCGTTGGTGGTCAGGGATTTCTCTTTACATACTTTTGTATATATTTTTGTACATACAATATATTTCTGTACATATTGTTTTTTTCTGATGAGTGATTTATTGGGTGTTACCTTACCCCAGTGAATTCTGAACTTTATTAATTCTGAACTATATATTTTTGTACATATAATATATTTGTGCTCATATATAATTGTTTTTTCTGGAGAGTGTTATGTTACACTATTGAATTCTGAACTGAATGTATGCAGAACTATGTACACTGTCATGGTTGTGTGTATGTACATGCACACAATATATTTATGTGTGTGTATTTATTTATGGATGCATATAGTTTTGCTTATGCTATTTCTATGTCACATTAGAGACATCACGTGACTGTATCATGTGACTAGCATATATATATATATATATATATATATATATATATATATATATATATATATATATATATATATATATTATCACTTAAGTCTGATGAAGAGCAGTGGTGCTCTAAACTTCACCTTGGTGCAATAAATAATAAGTGGACATCGGAGCCTTGTAGTGTGCGAGCTCCTGGTAATTGTTTGCTCACTTTTAACCCAGCACCTGCCCTCTTTGGTTTGGATGTGCGTGCATACTCCTATCTTGAACATCCAACAATGGCTCATTGGCCAAAAGTAAAACTGAAAAAGTTTAGTTGTGCTGTAGTGAGAAAAGAAAACAACTTTTCTTTTTCCTGCAAGGAGTCAGGACACCTGCTGACAGCTGCTATGCTGATTTATGGTCTAACTGTATATAAAGTAGTTGAAACTAGCTCCACGTCCAGCAGCTACAACTGAGAATTGCAACTGCCTTATTTTTTTGCTTATTTTTATTTAATCTTTATTTAATCAGGCAGTGAGATTAAGATCTCTTTTCTAAGAGAGACCTGAGAACAAGAAACATTCATAAGACAAGAACACAATCAGCAGACAGAAACAACACAACTACACAATTAACAAGGAATTAATAAAAACAGTTACAAGAATCATAAAAAACATCAGATACTAAAGCTTTAAAATCTCCAAGAGGAATGTAAGGCTCAAGTTTGAGGGCAGTTTGCAGTTCATTCCATTTAAAAGGTGCATAGTATCTGAAACTAGTTCTGCCAGCATTAGTGCGAACATGAGGGATATCTAAGGTTAAGTAGTTTGTTGTAACATAACACTTTTTATTAATATAAAACATAACCTCGTCTGGGCTCCACCTCCCTCTTTGGTTAGAATTTGTTAGTGCCAGGAGGAATCAGTCTCATTACCATAAATTCTTGTCCCGACAGTGACCTCTGTTTACTGTGCTCAAAGAAATCACACAACAGCCTCTTAGGATAACTGAAGACATTTATTAATAGCTAAAACGTCTTGAGGATACATGATAAAGCACAAGATAATAAATTTAATAAGTTAATAAGTTATTGGATTGTGTACTGTTGTTACTAGATTTAAATGAGAGAGGAGATGTGAGATAGTTTGGAATCTTTAACAGTAGAGCTTTATAGATGAATAACATGAGATGGTTATTTCTTCTGGACTGTAAGGCAGTCCATCCAGCCGTGTGATACAGAGAACAGTGATGAGGATGAAGTTTGTAATTTGTGATAAAGCGCAATGCACTATGATACACAGGGTTTAACTGCTGAAGTGTTGATGGGGCAGCATGACAAAACAGGACAGACAAGTCAAGGGCAGACATGAAGGTTGACTGCACAACAGTCTTACGGTTGGAAGAAGACAGACAACCTTTAGCTCTATACAAGGAGACTAGTATATAATTAAAGGTTGTCAAAGTTTATAAATATTGAATATGTTGTGTGTCCAAATTGCACCAAATTTGACACTGCACGTTCTTGGGTCCCCAGCAACACACCTGCCAAGTGTGAAGTAGATCAGATGAATGGTTATCGAGATATGCAAAGGACATACATACAGATGGACAGACGGACAGACAGACAGACAGACAGACGGAGAGTCCTTACTTTATATCCCTATCTGTTGTCTACATTTTTCTTTCTCAGAACTGGTTCTTACAACATGCTGTCAGAAATCAAATGTTTTTATCATTGTTTTGAATAGCTTCACTCAAAGGTGGGGTGAAAATCACTGGCAGAGAGAGGAGGAGGGCAGGGAGATGCAGTATCATTTCATTATGGTACATATTTTAATAATAGTGTTGCACTCGGTTAGTGTTATTGGTCTCTCGTTTGTCATTCTGATGGCAGCAACACTACAGGGTAACCAGGCTACTTTGGCTAAGCTGGCTAACATATGTCCATTAGCATGCTACAGCTAAGTGGTGCACTGCCAAAATGTTGCTGGTGGAAGTCTAGCATTATTGTTCCGCACTTCGGAGTAAATAGATTATTAATCTACTTTGATAGTAATTGTTTGGGTCGTGGTCTGTGACTCATGGAGCATGTTCTTTGTACGTATGTAGGCACCGAACTGTCACATCCATACCGTGACGGTCCAGCACGAATATGTGTACCATTACAACCCTACTGAGGACTAAATCATTACTTCATGATTACCTGTCCATTAGTTACTAAGTTTGTGCCCCCTCAAGAAAAGTGGTGCATCAAACTGAGTGGTTACAGAGTACTGAATCATTATTTCATGAGTACCTGTCCATTAGTTACCAAGTCTCCCTTTCCTCCCCCTAAGTGAAGTGGTGCATCACCCTTATTGACAAATAACTACTTATTTATTACTAGAAATTCATCAATACTTAATGATTGATCATTTCATTATATTATCATTTTACCCTTATGGACAAAGATTTTAATAGTAATCCACCATTACTTAAATCATTAACTAATCATTAGCTATGCTATAAAATTTGATTTTGCGTTACTCAAGAACTGCCCATAAACTAATGGTTTACTAGCAGTTAGTTCCTCATTTGTTCCCCACTCAAAACTTTATACCAGATTTTTTCCAAAAACAAATGCAGCTGTACTATATCATTATGACAAGAGGCAACAGAGTTTATAGAAGACACTAATCTAACACTGGCATAAGATAGACACTTCCAATTATCTTGACCCAAGGTGGTTAACTTGTTTACAGCAATTGTCAGGGTATCAAAATTAATTTGCGATGACTTACTGACAGTTTAACATATGTAACATCTTCACCCTAACGATGAGTCAGTCATGAATGTGTGGATATTCGATGATGGTGTGTGATAAGAAAAAGCAGCCCATCTCACTTCTATATTCTTGCTCTCGTTGTCACACATTTGACTATAGCAGCGCATAACTGACAGTGGGGACTCTGAAATGCTGGCTGCGTATGGAGATGAATGTTTTCTGCCTCTGCACATGGCCTGATCTGTCTTGCTCCAGCCCCTCTTACATCATGGCACGTGCCCCGGGGCTTTCTCTCTACAGAGCAGGCGTTCTGTATTTAGAGCCTGATTTATACACAAACACACATACCATAGGGGAAGGCGCAATGAGTGTTCTTTTCCCCTGCTGCAATTGCCAGCAATATAATCATCTTCCCACACTTCAATGTGCCTTTAAGGATAGCATTCAGAAAGAAAGAAAAAAAAAATCTTATGAAAGCTAACAGTAATTTTGAAAGCATAAGTGAATGGAGAATTCGAGAGATGCGTGGTTTACAATATTCTGAACCCGGTCAATTCAAAGTACTCCTAACTAAAAAAAGCATTTTTCATTCTTTTCTTCTGTCTTCCCCATTTTTCTGTTCCAAGTTACCATTTTCATCTCCTGCCTTTTATTGCACTCAGCATGTGTTTGTTAGATTTGCAGCAGAACTCAATCGACGCCCCACAGATGCACTGAATAGTGAGGTGGTTGTGAGGAGGAATCCACCTGGTAAATGCACAACGGGAGGAGAAGCGAAAAATAATTCTGATTTCTCCCTTTTCCCTTGCTTTCTTTCTTTCGCTCTGTTTCTTCTCAGGTTGTTAGAGGGCTCGATGCTCAACGCAGAAGTGAAGGAAGGAGAGATTCTGCCTCCCACCATTCAGAGGCTGATGAAAGGATACAACAAGTACCTGAGGCCTTTCTTTGACAGTAAGGAAACTGCAGACACATGCTGCCATGGAAATGACAGAACACGCAGGGGAAATGTGTGTTTGACAGAGAATGAGAGAGGTTCATATAGCAATTTTGTGCTTGTGTGTCCCTACTGAATAATACCAGCTGACATACATGAATATTATAATTTGAAATGAAGTCAAATGTATCTTGTATGGTAATGGGTTTCTCCTATAATTACTTTGGGTATAATGAAATAATAAGAAAATATGTGCAGAAGAAAACAACATTAACATCAATGTGAAGCCAGTACATAGGAGTTTGTGCATGATTTACTTTAAATACTAATATAATCTAAAACTGTGATGTAGTTGGGAGATTTAATCAAGATCGGAGCTGCTACAGTAATACGTGTTGTGATTTAGATTCCAATTTTCAGCAGGCGATTCCTTTACTCGCAGTAGAGAAACAATGTCTATCTCAGTGTCTATCTCAGAGGAAAGATGTTATGTCATTCCCTGCAAATCCCTCATGACTGTTATTGTTCTGGGCTCTGAGAATCTGTCACAATGTGATTATAATTTGTTTTACTTGCTGTTTGATCTGTAAGAACACCTTGGACTTTACCAATGCAAATACTGTTCAGCATAATCACAAATCCTTCCCACCTAGGAACAAATTTGGCACACAGTAATGGTAAAAGCACTGGTAAACACAAACACAGTGTGTTTGTACTGCTATAATTGTGTGAACTTCCTTTGATTGTATTCATTCCCTATCCCTTAAGGGGTGATCATCCACAGATGCTTCACTAAAATCTCTTCTCTAATGTGCTTTGCATTCTCGCAGTATTTTTGCAGTCACACATAAACTAAGCTGAAATATTTTCTGTCTTTTGGTGCAAGGTGCAATGTTGCACTCCACTCCAGGCACAGCCAGCAGGTTTGCCCACTGCAGTCTGCCCAAGTTTTTTTTGAAGCAAAATGCCCCCTTACTCAAGACTTGAGAATCATTATTTCTAATGCTCAAGTGACCTTAAACCTAAACTCAATCATCCGCTAGCCTTTTAAAAAAGTGAGTGTCAGCCAAGCTTTTATTTTAAGAGCTTTTGAATATTTGAGTGGACATAAAATATAAAGAAATACACAAATGTTTTCTCACAAACTGTAGACCTACAGTAGGCACACACAGATACACATACAGTATCTTTAATCTGACAACAGGCTCATTAATCTCTCTCAGAGAAATGAAGATTGATAAGTGAGTGTGCGAGAAGGAGAATGGGAACATGAAACATAGGACAGCGGCAAAGTTAGCCCTCTTTGATGGCGAATCAGGGAGAACTAATTCCCTCCAGGAGGTTCACACTTGAGAGACTGCAGCTGTTGATGTGCCAGCAATGTGGGGTCTTCAGCAAATTTAAATGTGCTTGTCCTTGGATATTGCTTCATTATACAACACTATGATTTATTATACAACCATATATCCCTTTGCCTCTTCAATAAACCCTGTTATGTCATACAACTCTATCACACGTGCATTCAAACACACATTAAGCATGGGTATATATTCAATCTGTAGAGACAGTTATTATTGGTTTCTTCTTTGTTTCTAGATGGTCCTGTAACAGTTGGTATGAGCTTGGACATTGCCAGTATTGACACCATTTCAGAGATTAACATGGTAAGACAATATTTCCATGCCTTACTGATTACTGTGATTCATCAATAAACCTGAAACTGTATTGATAATTTAGTGTAGCATTAATCAGTTTAGGGGTCTTTTTTAACTACTGTCTCCTTATGTCCTATTTACCTAACTTAACCTTTTCAGCCCCGGAGCATAATTTGCATTTTTGTACTCATTCCATGTGTCTGCATCTCAGACTCTCTGAGTAGTTTCAGATACGGATGTATTAGATCTTTATTTTTCATAATAATCAGGGCTTTTTGAAAATTAAGAAACATTTGATGTCATAAAATGGATTTATTAGATTTATTCTGAGGGTGTCGAGGATGATAGCTCATTCCAGAGCAGTAATCTAACTAATCAATGAAATTTCTGAGGTTCTTAGTGTAACTGACAGTAAACATGATCTTACAGCATCATAACCAACAATTAACACAAGCTAAAAATTGAGTGCAACAACAGGCCTTCATTTAAAATAGCTTTTTTCTAAGTCAAATCATGTCACTGACCCTTTCACTTTGCCTGTTTTGTAGGGGTCAAGAGTCAACACCTACAGATGGGTGACAAATTAAAGGAAAAACTGGTCCAGGTCTGAATGCTTGACCCCTACAGTGAGGGGATCTGGTGGCTCTGTTATACTGTGGGGGGCATTTTGCTGACATGGTTTGGGGGGTACTTGTTCCCTTAGAGAGAAGGGTCACTGCAAATCAATGCAAAGTTGTTCTGAGTGATCACCTTTATCCTATGATGAAACATTTCTATCCTGATGTGAGTGGTCTCTTCCAGGATGACAGTGCCCCAATTCATAGGTTCACTTGGGGTCACTGAATGTTTTGATGAGTATGAAAATGATGTGACTCATATGCTATGGCCTTCACAGTCACCAGATCTCAACCCAGATGGCAGATTTTGGACTGATGCACTCTCCACCACCATCATCAAAACACCAAATGAGGGAATATCTTTTTGAAGAATGGTGTTCCTCAGCCTAGGCATTGATTCTACAAGTCTCTGGAACTCTTCTGGAGAGATGAATATCATTCCTTAGCGTAACAGAGCCACCAGATCCCCTCACTGTAGGGGTCAAGCATTCAGTACTGTACCGGTTTTTCCTTTAATTTGTCACCCATCTGTATATGTGATCTTTCTTACTACAAAAGCATCATAAACTATTAATAACATAGACAGCTATTTACAGTAGCAATAGTGAACTCTTCACAGCCTTTTCCCTCACTTTAAGCAAGTGAGACACAACCAAACCTGATGTGCACATTTTGCTTGGATCCCCATAACAAGACACAGAGAAATTAAAGCAAAACTTGATAGCTAATTTTGCTCATAAAGATTATGAGTATTGATATGTTGACTGACAGCAAGACACACTGGTCTGTTCATGTGTAAAGCCCCAGTTATACAGTTGACAGGACACCAGTGTTCCACTGGGACCAGTAGAGCTGATAGAGTTCATTCCTGTTGTGCTGAGCATGTTTGCTTTGGAAATTGCACTCACAGCTTGATGCCAAACAGTGGAAGAAATTGATTACGTAGTTACATATGATGTAACATAAGGACTTTAAGAATGGATGTCCTGCACAAAAAAATATGTTCAGTGTCCTGAAAAACAGAACAGACTTGCTGACTTGAAGCAATGATGTGGATTACTGTTGCTTCAGGCACAGAAGGGCTTACATCATCAATACCCAACAATGCAAAAAAAAAAAAAATCAGGCTGACTAATGAAATACAAATACACAGGAGAGGCTTAGTTTGCAAACTGACATGCTTGTTAAAATAGTCTATTAGCCACTGTTGTGACCTTTGGGCCCCAATTCTGCAGGACTACACAGCCACCATATTCCTCCGCCAGCGCTGGACGGACGAGCGCTTGGTGTTTGAGGGCAACAAGAGCCTGAGCCTTGACGGGCGCCTAGTGGAGCTCCTCTGGGTCCCTGACACCTTTATCGTTGACTCCAAGAAGTCCTTTCTCCATGACATCACCGTGGAGAACAGGCTGATCCGCATCTTCCCCAACGGGACCGTCCTTTACGCACTGAGGTTGGATAATGAACTAGATTTTTGCATTATTGGTTGCTGTGTTTGTTTTTCTGCTCCAACAGACAATGAAAATTTGGCCAGAGAATGGAGAAAAAATGGGCTGATGGAGGGCGTGTGGGTTGAATTTGAGATAATGTGATTGCAAAGCAGGGAGTTGTGTTAGTTCTCTTACTTGGGTATTGGATTTCATGAGTGGAGGAGCATTTGATCTGTCAATACACGGAGCTGTGGGCTATCAAAGCAACATAAGTCCCGTTAGGATCCTTTCAACAGATATTGCTCTGTGAGCGAGGGCTTAACGTCTGACAAGCTCTTGGCGAGCTCCTGAAACGTGCAATACTTTGGCATTTTGATTAGATGTTGGGCCAAGCAGACAGGTTATAGATAGAAAGGTTATAGATGATCCAGCAAGGAAATTTGTTCAGCTCTTTTAAGCCTGTGATGATGGGATTTTCACATCGTAATATTTTTATGTCACATGCTTTAACCTCAGACTGTCTATGGATTGTGTAAGAGCTGTCCGTGGTCCTGATTTGACTTCACTCACTCGGTGCTTTTGTGCCTTGTCCTCAATGGTGCTAAACTTCTTTTCATGCATACAGTGTAGAGGTGGTTACACATGTTCTGGTTACACAATGAGGGGGGGAAAAATGCCACACGGGAGACATCCTCACCGTTCTAATGGCAGCCTTGCAACTATCATGAGGGTAAAAATGTATGTGGGAGTCTCGTTATAGTAAATTGTGTTGGGTATTCGGGCTCAGCTCAGTCTGGCCTCACAGTTAATCATATTTCCATACACTGCAAACATAAGGAAGGGACTGCAGTGCTCTTCTTCATGGATGAGAGGAGGCATGAGAATATGCTTGTCTGTGTTGCCATTATGTCTAAGTTTTGATGTATTATTTTTAACAAGTGCGTGCCATTGTTATGCTCAGTGTGACTCCATTTGTGATTTATGTTGCTCTGAATGTGTGTGTGTGTGTGTGTGTGTGTGTGTGTGCTTCATGGACATTTGCCTACATACTCCATACAAAAGCTGCACACTTTGTGGGGCTTTAGAGAGGAGGAAAAGTGGAGGATGATGGCACCTGACAGTCACAGAGCAGGACCAGTGAGAGTAAAACAAGCCTAAAAACATAGTCAGGAGAGGGATTGCCACCTCAGGGAATTGGGGCTGTGAAAAAGGACAGGATGAAGTGAGAAATGTGAGGTGGTGGAGGAAAAGGACAGCTGTAGTAAATGTTTCAGTGCTGTGCCAGGGGGAATACATGAGAAAGCACTGAGGTGGAGCAATTTAGAGGAAAGACTCAATTAAAGAATTTACACTACAGTACTGGTTGCTACATTTATGCAGGGTCCAGTTTATATTTGTGATGAAAAAATATAATGAAACCACAAATCAAGGCTAAAAATACAGTGAGGACCGAAAATGCTCATTCATCAGGGCCTTGTAGTAAATTGTTTTCATAGTCAAGGATTTTCTGAGGGTCTTCTTATATTTTCTCATTTACAAGTTAACATGCTGCAGCATATTGGTTTATAGGAAATAAAGCAATATTCAATTCATACACAAAAATCAATGAATCATATGAATTACACGTTGAATTGTTTTTCCATATCTCCATATAAAGTTACTGTGTATATATATATATATATATATATATATATATATATATATATATATATATATATATATAATCATTTTAATTTGTAATTTATGTTTTGCCTTTCAAACTCATCAGAATTCTTGTATGTCACACCACAGCTAATATGTTATGAACATTTGATCATCGATATAAATATGTTTAATATGAATATTAGGAAGAATCACACTAATGTGAACATTTGATTATATTCATGCTGAATCTATCATGTCATGAACTTTTTCATGTTGTACATGTTGTGAGCGTACTGGGACAAACCTTTTATATTTCATCAACTTATTATCATTTATTTCCAAACTATATAAAGTGTGAAGCTCCTGCATCTGCTGCTCACTCCAAACTCATAGAAAAACATTTGTGCAAAGAGAATCAGAGCAAAATTACATAATTCTTAGAATTTTGATGCATTTAGTGTGGCTTTTTACATACCGTCCTTGATTTACAACACGACAACAATGCAAAGTAAAAAGACTTTGTTCTGTTATGTGGGGGCAGAGCAGGTGAACTCAAGTGCAGATACTCAAGGCGAGGAAACAGCTGGGAAACTGGGCCTGGGGTGTGGGCTGGAAACTGGGAACCAGGAGCTGAGGATTGGGCTGGACGCAGAGAAGAGCAGGGATCCAGGACAGGGAGGCAGGGCTGACGAGACGAGACGAGGGGCTGGAGACGGAGCAGACAGAACTGCAGGGAACAGGAGACAGGGTTAGGCGAGGGAAAAATCAGGCAACAGCAAGAAAACTGAAGTGTAGACTGATGGGTAGCAGAGTCTACAATCTGGCAGTGTGGAAGTGGCAGAGCTAAGTCTTTGTAGAGGATTGATTGCAGATATGAGGTGCAGCTGGTTTGGCTCTGCCCCGACTCCAGCACACCTGTCTCCACTCACACAATAACCCACACACACACACACAGGGAGAGAGGGGGAGAGAGCCACTGGGAGAGCAGCAGCAGGCCAGGGACACACTGATATGGAGGTAGAGGGCTTAGCAGAAGATGTCCCAGGGGCAGATGTAACACTTTCCCCTTTGCATGCATGACATAGAGAGATGCATACTTTCATATACACAAAAACTGAGCCTATACATCACATTGGGAAAATAATTCAAAAATCCGCTCTTTTGTTTTTTAGAATAAACACCTGTGTACTCTGACCATTGTGCAAGAACAGTCTGCAGAAATAACATGTACTATAGCTATTATGTTATTTCATAGAATTCCCTTTTAATAACAACTACTACATTTATGTCTTTTAGGATTACCACCACCGTGGCCTGCAACATGGATCTGACTAAGTATCCCATGGACAAGCAGACCTGCACCCTACAACTGGAGAGCTGTAAGGACACTTCATACTTAATCAAGAAAATCAGAAGGGTGCAGCTTGAAGCTGTGGCAGAGAGTTGGTGGGTGGGCATGATTTCAAATGAATCTGATCAAACCAAAGGATCAAACAGATCACTTTCTCTCATCTTCTAAATTGCCGGTGTGTGTGTGTGTGTGTGTGTGTGTGTGTGTGTGTGTGTACGACAGCATGCTTATGTCACACAGCCAGACAGATACTGAGGGGTATGCTCCAGTCATGATGTTGTATCTTCCTGTGTATGTTCATGTTGTTATAAATTACTTGATTACTGTCATGAAAACAAAGATGTAGCTATAAGGTAGTTCATGTGAAAGTTGTCTGCCTTTAAACAAACAAGCTTCAGCGTGCTAATTAGTAAGCTTTAGAAGTGTTGGTAGGTGTGTTTTTGAAGCTAAGCTAAGCTAATTGTATCCTGGTTGTAGCTCCAAAGTTAAAGGTACCTTGTGGAGTTTTTGAATACTAGTAGCGTTAAGGAGCATTCTTTTCACAGTTGGGTCCAGATTCTGTTTAGTGCATGTGCACTATTTTGCTGATCAGCAGTTGGTCTTGGTGATGGACAAAGAGCAAATGGCAATTCATCAACAAAAGGCAGGGAAGAAGAAGACTGCTGGCAGGCAAATGTGCATGTAAACAATGCAGGAGTTAGAGTGTTGGAAATGTTTTATGTGGAGGGAACTGCTTTCAACAGATTTGTTATACCTCAATCATACATACAATGTGTTCAGAATATAAACGTAGCTTTTGTTTCTTTACAACAAAGCTCCACAGGATACCTTTAATGCACAGCCATGAAAGTGATATTAATCTTCTCATCTAATTCAAAAAAGCAAATACGTGTATTTTCCACAATGTCAAACTACTCTGTTAGTGCTTTACTGATCCAAATATTCTTCTGACAGCAGTAATTTTCCCAAAAGCCCTCTTGCACCATGTTTAAGGATTGGCCCTGTCCCTGATAATGAGCACACCTAATCTTACAAATCCTTTAATCTCAAATTAATATCTTAAGGAGGCAACTCTCCGCCAGCAGGCTTAGACAGTGTCTTTGTTCACTTTCTAAAATTCAGGGGTTTCTTGACATTTTCCTGAAATGAGAGGAGTGATTTGCCTAATTTCAACAACTTTCCATTGATTTCAAGTTGAAATGTGTTGGCAGTATGTTTATAATTAAAACAAATTATTATTAAGATTAAATTACATGACATGATGGATTATTTGGCTGTGCGATCCAGGTTTAGAAGGTAGAAAAAAAATCTCCTCTCCTTTCTTTGCCTCCCTCGCTCATCTGCCGTCTTTGCTTTCCAGCTCTATGCTATTAATGCCAACCAGCCAGGCTAAGCTAAGTCTGATCCCTGCCAGAAGCCCACCGGGACCTCAGTGCCAAATAAAACACTTAACGGCAACTCCATTCCCACTTAGCAGACAAAAAGACATCTGGAAGTTGAAGTTAGGTAACTGAGAGGATGATGGATCCCTCCTCCACTGCTTCAATAATTGCAGGCTAAATATCTGCATCTTTCTCTTTCTTCCACCCTCTTACAATTTCTCATCCTCTGCTGTTTTCTGTCTCTTCCTTTCTCATCTCCTTCAATCTTGTTCTCCCTGTCTCTTTATGAAGATGTATATTCAAGGATTTATATCTTTTAATGCTGTGCCAAGTGGCTCCTCTGCACAGGAGGTTTAAGGTTTAAAAGACAGAGTCGTTGTGGGAGGCTGCTGATCAGGATTACGGTAAAATATTTAGTGGGTTATGACAGCAAAAAGAGTTGCAGTCTTTTGTGATCTGTGCTTTAATTTAACTTTTGGTGGCCCTTTCATAACTCACTGAGCGTAGATGTGTCTAATTGTTTACAAGGGGCCAAGGGGCACTGGAAGGTTGAATGTACCCCCGTGTAACTCTTTCCATGCTATTGCACATCATGTCACTACCCATTTGTGTCTCTAATTTGTACAGTAATGTCAGGGCTTTAGGTCAGGAAAATAATGAGTTCTTCTGGTAAGAGAATCATAACGAGAGAGAAAACAGTGGATTTCCAGGACCTTTCAGCATCAAAGTCACCATTGCCCTTCATTAGGGGACTTTGCTCTCAGCATCATGGCTCACCCTGGTCAATAATACATGACTCCATATGGGTTTAAATGGGAGAGTGATAGCAAATTAATGAGCATCTCATATACACTGGATTATAGAGGTGTAATGGCGCTTCTTCTTACTTTCCTTATTCTCTTGCTCCCTCTGCAGATAAATTAGGAAAATACACCATAGAGGTTTAAGCATTGTTAATCACACTTTTTCCTCCTTCGCAGTGAGTTATGGAGCTCAGCAAATGTTGTCATCAGAACCACACCACTTCTTCGTTTGTTTATACTATTATAGTAACCTTGTACTGACAAAAGCACAACCACATTGGCATCTTTGACACCATTAATTTTGCATGCCCTCTTATTCCAAGTTTTATTTGGGTTATGAAGACTCTCTAGGGCCCGGTGCAATATGCATGATTATTCTGTTATCGTATAAAGCAAGAGATAAGCTTTCATCAGGACTTTATTTTTCATTTCTTTTGCTATCCCCTTTGAAGAATTGAGTGAACACCAGAAATGCATTTCCATTAGCAATTCCTGTTGAATCGCTCTGTGTCAAACTGTGTTAAAGCAAATAATGGGAGAATAGTCTGGTTCCACTGCGACTTTAACTGCATACATGAGACTTTAACACTGTTTTTTAAGGCTTTGTTGAAGTGGTTACATACTATGTTAATTTCATGTGTTGATTTACTTGAGTGTTACAATGTGTAAGACCTTTACTGTTATGGCTGAGGTTGTTTTTTGGACCCAAAAGCAGACATGGAAAACAGAGGGATGGATGAGAAAAGATGGTTTAATGAGCGACCTTTCGTTATGGAGGGTAGAAGGGAGGGGGGCTGGCGTTGGCAAGGGGCATGCAGGCTGGAGAGGGGGTTACGTGGCAGATAGAGGCAGGTGGCTTGGTGTGGCTGGAGAATGGGCTTGCAGCTGAAGAACAACAGATGACCGGGTGGACAGGTTGACACTGGAGACCTGAGCACGGGAGAAGTCAGATTAAAGGAAGCACGAAAAGAGAGCACACGAAAATAACTCTAGTATTGATAATACTGAGCAGCTGACAGAGTAGCTACCACTAAGGTGACTGAACAATCTGGTGATGAGTGGAAGGAGAGCTGGAGGATTTGAGCTGTGGCTTGATTAGCTGATTGTAGACAGTAGTGGAATTGAACCCAGGTGCCAGGTCAGGGAAGCAGCGCCCACCACACACGCTCACACACACACACACACACACACACACACACACACACACACACACACACACACACACACACACACACAGACAAACAGACGGGAGGAGGAGACACGGGAAGACAGGGAAAAAACAGAAACACAAGGAGAAAAGCAAGAGACCCAGCCAGAGCCCTGACAGTTTACCCATTTGCTTCTCAGGGGTAACATGATGTCGTTAACTAGCTTTTTAAAGGGGTTTTCAAATTCCCTTTTCCAAATGTCTCAGTTGTGTTGATATTTAGCATGAGGGGGACTTTACCACCCACTTTGGATTGCAATCCCAAACAACTCAACCATGAGAGGAGCAGATCTTAGTATAACAGTCAATTAACATTCCAAGCTGTTCCCACTATTGCTAAATTGGGGTTTAGTGAAAAACTACTTATATTGTATCTATACCATCATCAGTATCATCATCATTATCACCACTATCATTATAGTTATAACAGCATCACTGTATCATGAGAAGGCAAAAGCTTAATGTGGTGGGTAAATGCTATTACTGTTCATCTGTTGAGCTGTCATTGAGCAAGGCATTGACCCTCAAACTGCTGCAGGAGAAAACACGTAATGATGAAAGTGATATGACTAACAAATTCACTTTTGTGTAATCTTCCCAAAAAATGTCAGTTTTCATCCCTTTCTTCTCCTACAGGGGGTTACAACACCAATGATGTCATGTTCTACTGGACCAGAGGGAACGAGTCTGTCAGCGGCTTAGACACTCTTCAGCTGGCCCAGTACACAGTGGAAGACCACTACACCTCTGTGTCAGAGGCCATCTATGAAACTGGTAACTATGACATTTAAAAAAGGTTACTCCCAGGGCTGGACTAGTGGCTGTGTAGCATGTTTCAACAGCAGTGCAGCGTTGTCAAATTAAAGCCCCTATGGGAAGGTTTTGAAATGACTGGCTTGGTGACTCTGATAGACACTGAGAGACAGCAGTATACACCTCAGACAGCTGTCACACACGGAGCACCAATTTTACTGTTATTGTCATTTTCTACCTTTTTAAAAAAAGGGCCATCAGAAAATTGAACACATAGGGGCTTTAATTGCAAAACCTGACCAAACTAAATAACCCAAATACATACAAAATAATGTCAATTCTTGTCTTGCCAGTTGTAATTTTCCACACTGAACACAATAAATGTTAGGAGTACAGTAGTAGTGGTCTACTTTATTTACATTTGTTTAGTTTTGTGCTAATATTTTCAAATGAAAGTGATGTGATGTCATATCACTTTAATATTAAGCAGTGAAACACATCACCTACTGTTTCACTATACTTGTCTCTTTTCTTTTTTATAAATTGCACATATTTTCGTTCAATCAAGTACATTTACAGACTTTTGCCCTTCCTCTCAAAGGCAACTACCCCAAGCTGGTCTTCCACTTTGAGCTGAAGAGGAGCATTCTATACTTCATACTGGAGACTTATGTCCCCTCGAGCCTGCTGGTTGTCCTCTCATGGGTCTCCTTCTGGATTTCCCTGTCTTCTGTTCCAGCACGTATTTGTATAGGTAAGGCAAAAAGCAATCTTTCTATCACAAAAATGTGAAAACATGAGTTCCTGAGCAGATACCATACATTGCAAAACCTAACTTTCCAGACATGTACATATTACGTGTCATTGTAAATGTTGTGTTCTGTTGTTATGAGATGAAGAATTCAACCTATCTCTGTTTCATTATCAGTCTCCAGTTTTATTCACTTTGCTAGTTGTGGCTTTGCTCTGACAATATATGCATTAGTATTCCTATACACATGCACATACTGAAATTATGCTCCACTTTAGTGAGCAAAAATGTTGGTTTGGGTATGATTTTAGAGGGCTGAGGGTTGAAGAGAGCATCTCTGACACAGTGTTATCTGGTGGGAACATCCAAACATAGATCCGTTCCGTTGAATTAGATCCACCACTCCTCCAGGGGGCTCAACATGTTCTCAAAACACACAAATATACAAGCTATCCTACTTTATGGTGCACTGGATGTAAAGGGATTGTTTCTCTTTCATGTTTCTTGTGTTGCTGCTGTTCTTTATTCTTGAGTGTGAGTGTCTGTGCATCTTTACCATACCATGACTGACTAAATTAAAGAAATGGGTTGTTGTCGTTGTTGTTATGGGAAATAAACTGATTCACTTTCTTGTAGAGAGTTTGATGGGAAGATCTTTACCACTGTCACGTCTCTGGAGCCTGTGACTGGAGGTGATTAGCTTAGCTTACAGAAAAAAAAAAAAAAGAAAAAAAAACAGCTAACCTGGCTCTGTCTAAAGTTTAGAAATAAGACCAACGCTAACCCTAACCCTAACCCTAACCCAAACCCACCATCTTTAGCTTACTAAGTAACACATTGTATCTTATTTGGTTACTCCTCTCATCAATGTGAGGTTGGCAACCAGCTGAAACTCCAAGAAGTCATTGCACCTGGCCACTGTTTGCCAATGAAAGAGTTACAGCATGTAACTCCCTCAAAAAACACAACTTGTTGTCTTTACATTTCTGTTTGTGTACTGATTAAGCAAACAAGATACAGCATGTTAGTTACTGAGCTTTAGAGACGTTTGTGAGCCCAGCTAGTTGTTTCCCCCTGCTTCCAGACTTAATGCGAGGCAAAGATAATCAGCTCTGTTCTCTAACTCCATACTTAATGCATGACTGAGAGTGGTATAAATCTTCTCACTTAACATGAAGCAAATGAGCATATTTCCCAAAATATTGAAGTGTGTCTTTAAATCAGAACATTTATATATGTATATAAGGACATATACACTATATAGATGTGGACACAGAGGATTGACTGTAGGTATCTGGTCATCATCTCTGGGGATGCGGGATCTATGATGTATGGGAAGTCATTATATAGTCATTGCACCCCAAGGTCACCAACAGGAATGCAGCACTGAATGCCAAATTGGAGTCATAAACATTATGCTTTAATGTCATAATGGTGTCTTCTCACGCCCAGTACTCCTTGGTTTTTTTGTGCACCCCTTATTTTCTTTTAACGCAGTTACATATAACATACTGTGCCTCAATTGTCTCTCTGATTATTAACCATTCTTTTTATGCTGTAAATTTAGGGTAATCATAACTGTTGGTTGGTAACTGTTGATTGTGGTTCACTAGTCTGTCTGTGTTTTCTGTGACAGGAGTGACCACAGTGCTCACCATGACCACTCTGATGATGGGAGCCCGGACGTCACTGCCCAATGCCAACTGCTTCATCAAGGCCATTGATGTTTACTTGGGAATCTGCTTCAGCTTTATCTTTGGGGCGCTCATTGAGTACGCCGTGGCCCACTTCTGCACCCTCACTTACACCGACACACACATTCTCATGGTGAGACCCTACTGACTGTACTGTCTTGTCGTTCATTGTTGTGGTCATTGCTGTTGTTATGGTCACAGTCTTCACCGTCATCATTATCATCATCATCAGCACTGTGTGGTAAGTGGAGCATGTGCTGAATGCTTTGGATTTTGCGCATCATCTTTTTGTTTACACGCGCAGCTCATTCTTTCTCTCGCTCTACTACAGTACGGCCACCAAATGCACGACTTTGACGACGAAATGAACGGCATCGTCACCACCATCTCCAGTCACACCAACAGGGCCAAGAGACGCAAGGAGCCTGCCGCAACTCCTTCCCCAGCTCCCGCCTCCACAGAACTAACAGTCAGTCCGTCCAGCCCCTCAGGCAGTGAGCCTAAGCCCGAGGCGACCCCTCCGGAGCCCACCCACTGGTGCCTCACTGTCCTGGCCACCCTCCGCAAACTCTTCAGCTTCATAAGCTGCTGTCACGTGAAGAACCCCCACCACATAGACAACTACTCAAGAGTCACCTTCCCCCTGTCTTTTGTCATGGTTAATCTGCTCTACTGGATATATTATCTCTACTTTTAGCATTTGCTCGTGTGCAGCACATTTCCCAGAGAGTGTGAGACCGAGCGTGTTTGTAGTATTTTACTGTATGTATGTACAGTAAGTGTTATTTAGGTGTGTTCTGAGATGAGTGTTTACAATTTCTACATTTGGATTCATGAGTGAAGTAGCGTACTCATAAAGAGTTGTTTTCAAAGATGGAAAGAAAGAAGGAAAGACAGAAGGAGCAATGCTTATAATTACAGCTCCATTTTTAAATAATAGTGTGCTTGAATTGAGTCATTGCTCTACAGCTGTACAGCTGGTTTTGGCATTCCTGACACTGATTGATGAGATTTGATAAATTCTGAGATGAAAAGATAATTGCCTACAAAGATAAAAACGGCCAGTCTGCATCTTTCTCACTGCAGCATATTTATTTTAACTATATCGCTGTCTGACACGGAGAAGGTGGAGCTGTAATTTAAGGCTTTATGACAGAATTTGCCTGCGTTGTTGAGGGAGAGCAAATGCCCATTCCACTTTGATTCTCCACTGTGATGGATTGATCATTGATATTTTATTAATTTTCCATTTCTGCCTGCCGGTGCAACATTTAGAGTGAAATAGGAAAAAATAATGGATGGGAGAAAAAGGGTGAAAAAGAGGGACAGGGGAGGTGG
Organism: Thunnus maccoyii; assembly: GCF_910596095.1. NCBI lineage: Eukaryota > Metazoa > Chordata > Actinopteri > Scombriformes > Scombridae > Thunnus > Thunnus maccoyii. The sequence continues at coordinate 25,158,296 of NC_056546.1, read as the reverse complement.
AAAAATAACTCAACAATGGAGAGTGTGTTTAAAAACTATAGTCTTCCAAGGACGTCATCATTTCCTCTCACTGTTGAAATCTCTTTTTCTTCTGTGAGTTATTTTTAATCCAGTGAACAGCACTGTCTCTCTTTGCTGGTATTTGTTTTATTCACTGACACTATAAATGTAGTGGCCTTGATTCCTTCAGTTGTGTCCTGGAAATGTGGCGACCATGAACAGTGGCACTTGTCATCACACTTATCTCTTATGCTGTTTGACAAGGAAGGTAACCTGCACCCAGAGCTTATGGAACTCTGAAGTGTTCAACGTTAAATAGATAAATAAGACATTATGAAAGTAATAACTGAGGAATATATAATCTTGAAATATGACCTAACCAATTGCGAAATAATTTAATGAATTATTAAACCTCAGCTGGTCATCTTTATTTAATTACAAATTTTTTTTATTCTGGTTCTGAAGATGGTTCCTCTAGCTAGTAGCAGCTAGCTGGTTGCACAGCTCTGGCTGGCAGTTGGTGAGGAGAAGCTAAGCTAGAGGCACAGTGATTGGCTGACGGTGGGTAAATATTTGTATGCATTGGCTAATGACAACTCCACACTCTCATATAAAGTGTTGCAGAAAAAAATGCCATTATGAAATAAAAAATAGACTTTTAAAAAAGGGCATGTTAAAATAAATTCTCTCCTTTTAAATTATTATAAACATAAGGATGATGACATAATATTTCATAATAGTGGATTGAGTGTTAATATTTTATTAAATGATTTCACAATTTGTGAGTTCATTTATAGATTTTACTTTAAAAAAAAATCCATATGATTATTTATTTCACCCCGTCCTATTTATTTAAAGCCCCTGAAAATAAGCAATCAAAGTTTTAAAAAATACATCAACAACACTACATATTATTTATTATTTTTATATAAGAGTTTAACTGTCAAAAATGCTGATAATCTGCTTTGTCAGGAGTGTGTGGGTGAGGTTTGAGCAGATTTAATTACAGTTAACAAACAAATCCTGATTGCTCCATGGAACTAAGTGACATCCCCTTTTTTCCAGCTGAGCTCCTCCCACTACAGAAATCTCTAATGCAAAGTAGTCAAAACTGTTCTAACATCGTCAGAAAATAATGTGTTCATGTAGGATATCATCATAAGAAGCTGATTAAGAAACTACGTTTTCAGGGTCTTTAATACTGAACACTTTGACTCTCCATACTAATTGGGCAGGTGTAATAAACAAAAGGGTGTGAATATACAGGACAGCAACACCTGAACAAACAGGTACCATGTTTAAGTGAATTATGCAGTATTTCTCTCTTTTATGTGCTACTGTTAGAGTTTCTCACTGTGTTTTTGTAATAGATAAAGCAGGTGTCAGACCTAGATGTGTTAGACATTGTAGAGGATTTGAGTATGAATGAAATGGCCAAAATATTTCAACATGATGTCATCATCTGTGCATTATCCAAATGGAAAAATGCCATGATATGCCATGCTTGAGGTATCACTCCTCTCCTCGCTTTTTATAAGCTGTTGTCATCTTCTGCTGTGTGAGTATCGGGTGTTTCAGTTCAGGTGATGTGTTGGCTACAAGTGATGTGAACCAAAGAACCAAAGATTTCAACTTGATTTTACTGTTCCTCTTGGTTTCCCTTTAGTTTCTCAACTAGGAGATTTTAAGTGCATTTTCAAATGTTAATATCATGTTTCTTATTCATAGTAGAGTTCTTTAATAGCATGCAATCAATGAGCAGATGAACATAACACTTCATATTTCAGAGAGAAAACAGGATTCCGTTTAACAACAATGATGCATGTTTATTTATTGCTGTATTCAATATTGCTGTGACATACTCTCACTCTTAAATGAAAGCAGAATTTAACTGTCCGTTTTGTCATAATGCAAGTCTGAAAGGTTCCATTATTATTAACTACCATTTGATGTGTATTGAACATGAAGCTAAATTGTTGATATCTATTAATACTTCATTGCTTTTTAAAACTATTTAAATTCATATTTCTGCTGCATTGCTTCTCCTTTTGAATCTATTTTTAAGTATGCCATCAAACACTGCCAAACTGTTTGATTGCTCTCCTTGCCTGATGATAATAGAAATGTAGGATTTACTTTAGTTTCTGTTTTTCCTGCATGATTATCAAAGTATAACTTTTGTTTCTTCTGCTTTACTTGATTTTGTTTTGGTTTAATATGATGGAGAAGAATCATCATAAAATGTTCAGCTGAGTCTACTGAAAAGACTAAGATCTTGTATTTTGATTGTTAATGATGCAACTTTGTTTTGAGGTCTCACCTGGGTCCAAAAGTGCAAGATGCTCAAACTTATGTTCTCATTTTCAGTTTTTGAACTTTATTCATTGACAGGTTGAGTGATCGGTGACAGTGTTCATTTGCCGCCAGCTGAGCTTCTTCTGCAGAAGTTGGTGAGCGCTGACCCGATGAAAAGGTTAATGTGATAAAACACAGACTGTTAGGTTTTATACAATATAGCACCACGGTTGTAGTTTTGATAGTTATCCTCTCAGCGAATAGTACAAGAAATGAATGCCAATATGGAGCCAAAGAACCATAAAAGCAACCAATGAAGCTTCTTGGATACAAGTGGAACGTTTTGTCATGATGACAAACAAGATTCAAGAGTGACATTAATCATCTACCCAAGTATGGCTCCATGGTCGCAACTTCATAACGGACACCATTAGATGGTTACAAATACCCAAGAAAGGTGTGAATATTACAGAAAGATGAAACAGAACATTACAGGCAGCATTGCCAGGACATATTTGGAGCAACTTTCCAGCAACTGTGGGCAACAGAAAAAAGGGGGAAAATTATTTCTGATGGACGACTTTTCTTTTCCCTGATGTGGGACATGTCAAATAATGCCTCAAGGTGATGTAGGCTACCAAACTCACAGTTCCTGGGACGTCTTCATGTGAAATGTATTTATATACTGTAGTACCATGTTAATATAGGCTTTGGTTTGCTTAACCTGTTGTAAATAAATAGTAACTATATGCATGTTTACTTGGTGTATGAATATGAATGATAGCAATAAAAGAGGTTTCATGTGCTCATGGTTAAAACTCTTATTTAATTTTTCTGTATTGCATTAGTGAGGATGTAGCATTAATGAATGAAGATGACATCATAATTTAGCAAAGCTGTTTGTAAATATATAAATTCTCCTTAACTGGAGCCAGAAGTGCAGGGGTTGGACTAGCTTGCCTGCAGACATGCAAATGTGTGTTGCAGATGTTAGGGCAGCAGTGTCCCAGTGGGAGCAGAGACTGGAAGTCTTAATTCCCTGCAGCTCCAGTAGCTCTGAGTCAGCAGAATATAGAATGAAAAATATAATCATCATACAGAACATATCCACACATACACACAAAACTACTTTTCATGGGTGAATTCTGTCATATGTAATATACGCCTTTGCTCTCTGGCGCTTCCAAGTGGAAGTTAACTGAATTTTTAATGATTTCATTACCCAGAAGTATGCAATTTGAGTAAACTATGAACTCATTTAATCTCATTAAAATAAGAAATAACTTATAATAGCTTACATATAATATATTATCATAAGTTTTTTTATATTATTGGTCAGTATGAATGACTTTATACAGGCTATTTGTATTGTGGCAGTAATGATTAAATGAATTATTTTAGTTCTCAACTTACACAATATACCAAATAAATAAATCAGATCAAAATGGTAACATGACACTTATTCCTGCAAGCACCACAGTAGCATAATATACACACATTTAATAAACATCAACTAAAACAAAGCAGAGCAAACAAAACAATGCAATGTTATAATTTGATTTTCTCCCTGGATGAACAGCAGCCTTGATGGGAAGAATCAGACACAGCCTGGCAATGTAACCTTGAGTCAGTAACTTTGCTGCTGCTCAGTTGAAAACAGGAATGGGAACAATGTTGTACTAATGTCTCTGGTAAACATATTCATAATCCTCATACTGTAAATCCTGATCCTCAACTGAATCAATCTCTCTGATGCCAGAAATCTCTTTAAGAAGAGATCATCACTGGGATGTGGTGCTTTCACATGACCTTTGACCTCAATCACGAATATTTGATATTCAGCGTGGATCATAAATAGAAGGTTTTTTTTATCATCTCTCCTCTCTTCTATGTGTACTCCTTCTCCTTCACTTCTCATAGTTATCTACACAATATTGTAGCACCTGATTGTTCACAGCGTATGCAATATGCTGCAATAATGTGAACAAAGTCCTGAGACAACTGCCAAAATGTCATCATACAATAATAATAGTTTCACACATAAAACTTCCCAGTTGAGAATTGATATTATTTATTTGAACTAAATCATATTCCTGGGGTGCCGCAATGAGAATCACAGATAACCTTCAGACTAAAGCTCTTCCTCTACAGAGGGTCTTTTCTGTCTCCAACCTTTCCCCATACATGGGAAAAATTCAGTCCTACACCAGATATTGCCAACAAACCCCAGTTACAGACCTGGTTCTGCAAGCTGGCTATGCTCAGCAAGTAACATCGACCAACTAAGCTTAACCCACTTTGCAACCCCTGTAACATGCTACATTTCTGCAGTTGTTCTACACAAATCTTGACCGATTTTCTAATATGTTTCTAATATGTTTTACAGGTCAAAGGTCTAGCCAGTGGCTGACATTTTGACTGGTCCACATGTAGCTTTGTATCTATCTATAGCTTGTATCTCTTATCTCTTATCGGGGCATAAAGTGGCTTTCAGCATTTTTAACATTCCTAAGTTCACCTGAGTTTGGGGGCAAAAACGCTGAAACATTATCTGTTTCATTTTCAAACAGTCCAGGGGATAATAACAGTTATTATGAATGAATATGAAAATTACACACAGAATTGTTATTCAAGTATTCTGAGACATCCTTGTTGTGAGAAAACTGTCATGTATCTTTGAAAATCAAACACAAAGTAGTAACTCTCGCGCTATGTGGACAGACTCTAAACCTAATTGGAAAAATGTGGTTGAAATAAAAATATGTTTTATACATTTTGTTTGCATGAATTGTTTTGATTGTTAAATTGAACGTAATAATGTGAAATCATAACCGACCAAAGACAACAAACCCCATGCACCACTCAGATTTGTGCAACATAATTGGAAAAAATAGACAGGAAAAGCATGTGTGTATATGTATTTTCCTCTTACCACCCACAGTTACATCCTCAGGAAACTGGCACTATTTAGAATATTCACTGACTATACAGTGAAAACATACATGAATACAAACATGTGATGTATATATAGATAATAGATTAGATAAGAAGAAGAAGGTCAGTTAGCAGTATAACTGCTGTTAAAGAGTTAATTTAGGATTTTACAATATTTTACAATTGCTTTTCACAACCTTTTCAAATCTTCACAAAAAATGCTGTACTCGTAGTTTTGGCCTCAAATTCTCACAAAGATCACAAAATGGAAACATCTGTATAATAAAAAATAATAATCACAACTCTACTGCATCAGTTTACCGTTTCTGTTCTGTATTGACCACAAAGTTGGTTTTAATTCATGTCTTGAAAACTTCTTATTTCAATTGCTTGTAAGTACAGTAATCCTCTAAAATACTCTAAGCTACAGTAATTCTGTTGTCCTAGAAAGCATAAAACAGTACTGGTGACCACAACTTGCACTACTGTATCAGACTTATGTTATATATTTAACATTTTGATAATAATCAAAAGAAAAGAAACTGCATTTCTTTTTTCTTTCTGTATGTTTGCATGAATTGTTTGTTAAATACATTGTGCCATACATTTAAAATGTAGCAAAAGCAAGTCAGTTTGCACAAGGCTAAAGTAATCATAAAATGATGTAACTGGACTTGTGTTGCTCATGACTCATCTGGTATACAATGCTGTGTGCACTCTCATCCAAAATGTCTTGACTTCAGTGTCAAACTATTGTCAAATAAAATCAATATCTTAAAAGCACACATTCTTACATGGGGGGGCTGGCAGCTGCCTTGAACCACGTTGGGTCCAACCAGCCTGACTGAACATGCTGTGTAGTTGAATATTTTGAATAAATTTTTGTTTGTCTGTCTTCATTGTAGCAAAAAATAAAAAGTCAGACCATGTCTGTGTCTTCTGCAGAGCAGAGACGAGCCCCCATCACTGCCAAGGGGTTCTTATCTTATGCAGTATTTCAATTTCAGTTTTATTTATATAGCACCAAATCACAGAAGAAGTTATCTCAAGGCACTTTTCACATAGAACAGGTCTAGACCGTACTCTTTATTTTACAGAGACACAACATTCCCCCATGAGCAAGCACTTGGTGACAGCAGCAAGGAAAAACTCCCCTTTAAGAGGAAGAAACCTCAAGCAGAACCAGGTTCTAGGTGGGCGGCCATCTGCCTTGAGCAGATGGGTTGAGAGAGAAAGGGGGAGAGGGAGAAGGGAGAGAGAGACACAGAGAGGCACAATAACAACAATAATAACAATAACAAGGATAATAATAATAGAAGTATGACTAATGATAATAATAGCAGGCATGGGTGTCAAGCAGGACCACGGGGGTCCCCCCAGCCTTTGTCCATGGAAGCCTGCGATCCATAACAAGGGGGTCCAAACAGCACCAGCGGGGGCACTGTGGCCTGTTGGTACTGTCGTTGACTCCACCCCCCTAGTGCCCCTTTAATTTGGCCCCTGCCACTCTGAGTTGATTTGGCTGCTGAGAGTTTTAAAAGCTTGCAGCCCATGTATGCGTGAAAGCGTCATGTTGTTGCAGACTGTCAAGTTAATGATCAAGGTAATGTGTTTTTTTTTTAATCTAGGTATGGTTGAGGTAAAATGGAGAGAAAGCACAAGAGCAAGACAATAAGAAAAGTTTAATTAGATCCTGTGCTCTTCTTACATCTTACTTCTTGTCTTGCTCGTCCTCACAACACAACCATGGTGATGATGGAACGGATAGTCAAGCTAACGTTACTGCTAGCACTACTAGTCTGAGAGTGGCTAACAGCCAGACTATTCAACTTCACTTTGCTGTGTGTTGAGCAAGACATAAACATTGACAAAGACAAAACGGTTGGAAGGTTTGCTACCATGAAGAGAGGAGGATGAAGTTTTAAAAAGGGATGATATGTATAATGATATGTATAATATGTACAAAGTTCGTTAACCTGTTTGGATCATTTTGTTCTATGGAAGATGGTGGAATACACAAATTGACCAATTTACACTAAACTACAGCAGGCTGAGCAGGGACAACAGCTTCCATAACTTATGAAAGTTACATTTTGTACTGGATCTTGTACTGGGACTGACAAGCCTGCCAAGGCTTTGAATAAGGTTGATTTTCCCCAGTTTTGCATTTATAAGTGGTTCAGTCTGTTGACTGTCAACCTGTTGACTGTGTTTGGTTTGAAAATGAGCCTCTGCTGTTCTGTCTCCTTGTTGGTTGTGAGAATTCATTCATGCACATAGAAAACAAGAATGAGTAAGTTGTTTTTTTATACATGCAGTGATACTTTTTGACATGAACAGAAACTCTGAAAGGGGACCTATTATGCTTTCCTGTATTTTCAGTCATATACGTATATAATGTTACAGTGTTGGATGTTCTTATTAAATGTGGCCAAAGTCTCAAATAATGAGGTAAACGTCTGTAGAAGTAATCTCTGTGGGCAAAATATACCAGCTTCAGACTGCTCTGAACGCTTGGTTTCCAACAGTTTTTTCTATTTTCAGCCCGAACCAACATCGGTTTGTGATGGATTTCGTTATATGATCATCTGCTTCCAGAAGCATCAGGCTTCAGGAAAGCTGGCCAATCAGAACAGAGTGGGCTCATAAGGAGGGGGGCCTTAAAGAGACAGGAACTAAGACTGCCTGTTAGAGACAGAGGCTGAACTGAGGGGCTGCATAAAGGGCCAGTACAAGATAAATAAGGAGTTTTTTGAACTGTGAATAATGCAAAGCTACTGTAGTGGAGTCAAAAAATAAAAATAAAGAGCTGTAAATGAGCATAATAGGTCCCCTTTAAGGAATAAAGAATAGTGTGTAAGTCATGTATTTACAGTGATATGTATATTGTTTCTTTTTGATGAGAACATAAATATGCTCTCTAAATGCCATCTAATTGAATGTAATGTGGTTTGTTGTGTTGCACCACTATGAAACACTAATAACATTAATTTGTTAACTGTTTTGATAAAATTACATGTTATCCTACTTTATACCTTATTTCTTTTTAATGACCGGTCTGACTTGGTTTCTGATCACACCACTGCTATTATAAGTGCTTAGTTTCATACTTAATTTAGCTAACCTTGATAAATGTGTGGGATCACAAGATGATAAAGGCATAAAACAAAAAAAAGAGCAATTTCTTTCCATTTTTTCTGATTTTCCTCTAATTGCACTGCTGTTAACTTGGGAAACACTGGGTGTTTGCACCTTTTCAGGGCTCAACAAAGTTACAAACATTCATAATTAGTCTTTATTAACTTAAATAACTTAAATTTTGGTTATGAAGAAAACAGAATATTAGATTAATCTGTTGTTTAACTCCATGCTTACCACATCTTGGCACCTGTCTGTATCACTGCCTGTGGTGTTGTAAACTGTCTACTTTGTATTTGAATAGGCCTTGTTTAGTGTTGTATAGTGTTGTAGACCGCTGTGTCTATTTTATGTTTCTGTTATTCCTGTGTAAGAAAAACATGGTACTGAGACGGTACACCTGGCCTGTCGCTGTCTATTGGCATTGATGCTGAACTGTTCATCAATCGAAGCACGTAGAGCACTGCGTGCTGTCCTCAGTGCTGAAACATTTGAAGGCGACTGGCAACCTGTTTTCTTTTTTTGTTCTTCAGAACAAGCTTGTCTGACAAAGTGGCTTCACTGTATGTTTTCTTAGATATAGGCTTGTTTGGCTGAGTAAGTGATAGTTTGCGTTTATGGATAGGATAGGATATTTCAGCTATTTTACAGTTGTGAATTTTAAAATGACTTAATCAGAAGGGCCCCTTGAGAATGCTCCGCCCACTCTGTGCTGAGAGTATGGCTCTGCTCTTGGAGCCATCAGTTACATCAATGTAAAAACCGTTAAAGATGAGTCATATTGCGGAGCCTGTCACTCTCTCCGCAGGACATCGAGTCTGACTCTGGTTTGAGGAAGCATGGAAGAGAAAGTTATCCCAGCATCAACACAGATCTCAGGGTGGTTGATTCAGCACGAGTGAGACCAATACACCATTTGTCTCGGCAGAAAAGTCACACAGGAATGTGAAATAATGTGTGCAATCATTTTTTCTCACAGGCCATGGAATATCAATAGTGATCTAACCAGATGGACAGTAGCAGGAGGTAGAGGCCACGAGTAATTACAATCTAGCTGAGCAGATAAATGTCTAAAGTCAGTGAGATTATTGACCCAGAATTGATGAGACCTTTCAAAAGCATGCAACAAATTGATCTCAGTGTAAGTATGTTTGTGGATGATGGATTCTGAAAGGATTTCCATATGGCCATCCACAAAAATACCTGTGTTTTGCCTGCCACATTGCCCACCACTTGTTTTGTTTGTGTTTACAGCTCTGCAAATCAAACCCATTACATTGTAAAGATCCACATGGCTGCTTTGAGTATTAGAGAGTAAAAGGTGTGATGTGTCCAGAACCAGCTAATTCTGTAAGCAAGTCACACTGTCAATTTGAATCAGTAAACTATTTAACCTTGAAATACCGTAACATGTTCTCCTGACACAGCCAGGCGAGCGCTTACGTGTGCTGCTCTGTGTCACCACAAGATGGCAGTGTGGAATCACATTTCACCACCAAATCCACTGCAGTGCAAAGGAGCTGCACTGTGTGTAACACAAGCATAATGAGATTCACTCACATGTTGATGCACTGACAAAAGTATCAGCTGTTACCAGAATTTATTGACAACCTCCCTTTAATGGTTTAAGCAGATGACGTGTGTGTTTCTTGTTTAGCTGTTGTCTAATTTCAGTGTTCCTGTCCTGAGGGAGCGGCAGGTGGAGTCACAGGAAGATGCACATGGAACAAAAATGATGCTCATTAAAATGAGGTTCAGCTTGGGTGATGTAATTGTTTAGTTAGATTATAAAGCAGAAAATGTGACTGGGGTGTTAACAAGCTACTAAATGAAAAGATGAGACAAACACATTGAAGTGATTTTTGATGTTTTACAAAAATTAATATTACTGTTTAATGCAAAAGAAGTACATTTTATAATAGTACTACTTTGATAAAAAGATGCTGATGTTTAATTTATTGAACATTTAATTGTGAGTAATATCTTACTAACAGTCTTTGAAATTGATGACCTCATCATCTTTATCAACTGACAAGTAAAATCTTCGTTGTAAGCATTCTGTCACACAGCAGTCACAGCTCTGTTTTGCATATTTCTTATTATTTATCTGTCTTTTTTTGCTCACCTGTGATTCAAAAGCTGCTTATGCCACATCTACCATCCATATGTTGATGTTTTCCGTGTTGGCATAAATTACTGTACAGATAAATCTGCATATTAAATGAGCTATCCATGAAAAACTAGATTTTTACAGACAATTTCGATATACATCTTTTTTATAATTTTAATACTACTGGTTAGTGATTCATATGTCAAACTGTGTGCTATTACTTTTTTTTACTGATACCTGTTTGACAATTTTGAACGATTAAGTTTCAGAAACAATCCCATAGACATCCATTATACGTATATGCCAGCCATAGAGTACAGACTCTCTATGATGACATGTACATCTGGAAGTTATCATGAGTTAAATAATACATTAATGTCCATGGAGACCCACTCTCTCCCATTGGATTTATAACTAAACACTTGTACACAGTAAAAAAAATAAAAAATAAATCCATAAAATTTTCAAAATGCTCAGTATTGCACACTGATCAACTGTGAATAAGCTCATTATGATAACATGTATAGTTTATGAGTTACTTGGAGTTATTTAATACATTGTATTTATAACTGAGTGTATACAACACAAACTGCATTCTGGTATTAAAATGGTCACCACTGCACACTGATCCGATTGATATATAAGCTCATTATGATGACATTTACAGTTTATGAGTTAAATACTGAAATGTGTTAATGCCTACAGCAAAAGTTATCCATTGTCCTCATTGCAACTGTACACTAATAGCCAGTACATTAAGGTCAATGGGTTTCTATATTATTATAAAATAATCTGAAAATCATGCCAACCAAGGTCAATGTTTGCAGAAATCCTGTGCATTTTCTTCAGGAAATGCTTATTTAGATAAATCTACAATTGCAAATTACGTTTTTATTATTAAAATTATAATTGGTAGAATAAGCTTTTATTCCTCTATGTTTAAAAATGACATACAATTAAACATGTTGATTTATTGCTGTGATAAAGTGGTGAAATGAGGGAGATGTTTCTTTTTTTTTAGAAAACAAGTAGTAAGAGCTGATAGAGGAAGATGGCATGTGATACTTTTTAAAATGCAACTGGGTGAAATTATTCACACACAGATTTAAACAAAGGATTGAAACTGCAAAAGCAGCAAAGAATGGGATTTCTTGAGACCAAATTCCCACAAACTATGCTCAGCTGCAGCATTTCAGTTAAAAATAACATCACTCACTCCTTATGGCTCATTCTGTGTCAATCAGATCCCCTTGTAATTTGCAAATTTGGACCATTGGGACCATTACCCTGCAAATTGAATTTCAATCAAACCTTTCAAGCACTAGCCGTTTAGCCCACCACGCTTAAAACACTCCTCCGTTTTTCATCACAGATGTATTTACACTGAGCCAGTGTTCTCCTAACTGGGGTGTGAGGACCTCCAGGGCTACTGAAGGGGCTTTCAAAGGGTCCCCACACAATTAAAAATAGAATTTCTACTTTATATAGCTCAAATTTAGGTTGATTCATATAAATGTCCCTGTTTGGTTAGAATAGTCATGGTTCATACTTGAGAAATCTGTTTCCCAATTATCTACTGTTTAATGGAGAGATCTTCACCTCTCACTCGAAGATATTAACTGTCTGCTCAAAGTCAGACTCACATAATGAATACATTAATGTTTTAATAGCTCTGCACAATCAAGATCAAGGCCAGTTATTTCTCTGTTACTTCAGCTTCCTAAACAGACAGAGCAAACCATGCTCTTTGAGTTTGCAGGCTGGATGGACTCCCAGACTCATAACATTTAACAGATGACAAAAATAAATGTGATTGTGCCAGAGCTGTTGGTCAGTTTATAAAAGAGTGAAATGCATATATGAAACCCTGGATAGTGAACATACTAACTTTAACCTTCACTCTTAGTTTCAGCATTGTGGCACCATATCAGCTAAATCGATTACTCCCATTACTTGATAATATGGCATGGCTAATACATTTGTTCCATATCTTCACCATACATGTTTCACCATGATTTTACAAGTCAAGGCAATTTCTCACATGTATTCAGCTAATTTTAATTTTATTATTTAAACCTATGCCTTTCCAACTGTGACATGTGAGTGAAAAAGCCCTATTAGAATAATATGTGTTGATGAGAAACCACATCTAGCCTGTTGCACCTGCACTTCACTGAGTGTGGCAGGTTCTTTAGGTAGCTCCTCAACCTACTTACAACAGTGAAACAGTGACACTGGCTCTAATGTTTGACATCAACATTTTCTGCCTGTTTCCATTAGTTGAAGGGTAAAATTGAACCTGCATTGCTACTTAAATATCAACCATTTGACTGTAGCCACCTCCAGACTGTCCAGTCATGGTAAGTGACATATTGATATTGTTAGCAGGAAAAACACAGGTGAACCTCACAACATTAACAATGGCTCTGTTACAGGAGTCATGGGATGCAATCATTAAGGATGTAATTAATTACACCTGTGCATCTCCTACTATCAGGTCAAATTGTCTGCTGTGATAAAAACCTCTACTCAAATGATCTGACTGACTAAAACAAGATCACATGTAATTTGGAGAAGAAATCTGACTGAAGCCCAGTCTTAATGTAAAACCATACTATTTTTTTTATTTCATCTTAGTTCAGTATTTCATTCACATTTGTTTCTGGGTGTGGTTGAAGGATCAAACCTGAAAGGGTGATCAAGCAAGTGCCTCAGCTGCTGTGGCACTGAGAAGGTGTGTGTCCAGCAATTAGCTGTGCTAACAATTTTTTTTAAAACTGAGTCTGAAGGCCAATTTAACAATGCTTTTAATAGTAATCTCGAATTCTGCTTTACGAAAGGAACAGTCTGCAGAGTCTGCACTGCACCGGCTTGTTAAAATGGACCTGATAGTGGGCATACTAACTTTAACCTTCATTCTTAGTTTCAGCATTGTGGCACCATGTCAGCTAAATCAGTTACCCCCATTATATTATACAGCACAGCTCAAATTCCACTTTATTAAAGGCACAGTCTGCTGCTAATGTCAATATTTGTCCCAAAATGTAATGCACAAAATAAATGGAGGCGCTGCTCACAGCTGCAAAAAATTAGAATAAATTGTGAATGGTGGTGTGACAGCTCTATAATTGAGCGTTAAATCATTGGAAAAACATTTAGCTTTCTCTTTGTGAAGTTTAATTGGCAGCGGCATTATAAAGTCTCAGTTTGACTGACTTCCAATGAGACATGTACACTCTTGTTTTTCCTGTTAGTTTAAAATGATAAAGTACACAACTGCAAAAACAGTGTACTTTAAAGATTATAATAGCACATACTCTATACAATTTGAATTAGGAATACACCATTAGATTCTTGTTTCTTGTTAACCCACAGCTTGGTTTTGGGATGATACATTTATGTCATACAATGCTTATCAGAGTTTGACAAACAATATGTCTAGTGGGTTTTTATGGTATGGAAGTCTCTACACCTTTTTCCTTTTTTAAATCACTGACAGCACAAAGTCAAGATTGCACATTGAGAAAATGGGAGATCAGGGGATCGAAGTTAATTGACACAGTGTAAATAGTAGTTATCTGGATGTAACTCGAGTTCTATGAGTACGTGTGTAGCCCTCTAACGGGCTTTGCTATTGGTTTACCCTTCAAGGCACCGCATCAGCACCCTGAGGAAAGAACTTTTTTACACGTGTCCAGCGCCCGCCCCCTAGGGTGCAGAGAGCCCAGTATTTGTATTTGTATCTGTATTCCAATAAAGGTGGAAATCGGCATAACAATCCTGTTTTTGTTTTTATTACACTTCTAATTTTAGGATATTAAAGTTTTAAAATAAGTGTTCTTCAATAAACTATTACAATAATCATGAAGACTTAATGTAATATTGATTTATGGTTTTCATAAACCCAGCAATAAACACGTATAACCATAAACATCATTGAAAAAAATCATTTTAAGAACTAAAATTCAGTTCCTAATCCACACTCAAACCAGTAAGCTAAACTCTAAACCAATAAATGCTTATGTTAACATTGTGAATATATGCATTGCATAGGCTAACAGTACTGTGTGCAGTACGCACACACACAAGCACACACACACACACACACACACACACACAACGTTACTGTTTTGAAAAGAGGACAGCTGTAAGGATACACTCACTAACAGTTGTTACAGTTCAAAAACAGGTGCAAGCCAACCCACATTGCCATGAGCTACTATTAGTAATAGTAGAAAAAAACATAATTTGCTTTGCACTCCTGTTTTCACAACAGAGAAAACAGAGTTAGCTCATACCAGGAAACGTGTCACACTCAGTTTGTGATGGAAAAATAAGTTCAAATCACCAACATATTGCTGGCACCAACACATCAAGACAAAATGCTCTGTCAGCAGCAAACTTAACTTAATGGTAGCAACTGTTAGCTCTGGACAGCCACTCTGTCAGGGGAAATGCATACATAGGGGTGAATTCACAAAAGGATTGCGTGGATTTTGTGGCTGCTAAACCTGCGCAAATGACACAAGAAACTGTGTAATTCACAAAGCACCCACAAATGGTGAAATGTACCCCAAAATGCCAAGCAAATAGCATCTCTGTGTTCCTTTGCACATATGTAAATTAGATCATATGCATACATTTGCACAAAACTGGCCATAGAGAACTCCAACCAACCGGAAAGTTGGTGGTCAGTTCCAAAGCTGCTGCACTATCTCGGGGTGCAGCCTCCATATGTCTGCCAGGGGGCATGAGGTCGTTGCCCCTGTTTTCCAGGACCCCCAGTAATGCAGGTCCTCCTGCACTGATGGAGGAACATTCACCATGCGGTGCTTGTGTGTCTTAGAATCTGAGTGCAGGCTGGCGGACCACCTGGCTGGACCACAAAGCTGTCACTGCTTCTCCCTGCCGCAGTATGAGGGCTGCCTGCTGCAGGGCAGTGCATCTGGATTCCAACAGAACAGCCCACAGACTGACCGAGTTGAGCACAACTCCCAGATACTCTGTCTGTTGGCATGGCTGGGGAGTGTTCTTCTTTCAGTTGATGGCATTGATCTTGGCTGTGTGGAAAATGGCCCATTCCTTGGACCTGGCCATGACAATGAGGTCTTCTAAGTAGAAGACTCTGCTCTGATTGTACAGTGGCTGCAGCACCGCGTCCACACACTTGCTGAATGAACAGTAGCTTGTTGCACTCGTAGGCTATCCCCTGAAAGGCAAAACACAGGAACTTCATGTGATTGGGTGCCACTTCAATGTGCATCTTTCAAGTCAATGGTGGTGAACCAGTCGCCTGGTTGAAGGTGTTCCAGCATGCAGAATGTCTTTTGGGCGATACACTGATTCACAATCTGGAGATCCAAAATGGGTCTGAAACCTCCTGTGTTCTTGGGAACCAGGAAGTATGCAGAGTAAAAAGTCTGTCGTGAGTGGGAACAACCAAGACAGCCTGTTTTTTAGCAACAGGTCCTGGATCTCCAAGGAGAGAGAAACTATTTCCTCTTGGGAGGATAGTTTTATCTCCTTGATGCCCAAGAACGGAGGAAGAACATTGTAGAACTGGAGTGAATAACCTAGTCTCAGTGCTCTGTCCATCCACTCACATGACATGCAACTGTGTCAGAGGGCAGGCGGTCAGCTGCAGGGCAGCAGCGGCATGAAGCGTTATTCCTCAGTGAGGAGATAATGCCACCTGCTGCATTACCATTAGCCGGAGAGATGAGCTGCACCAGCTGGTCTGATCGATAATGGTACCAGTGAGCACAGTGAGAGACAGATCTGCCTTTCTGTGTCGCTATGTCAGGTGGATGTGTTTCTTTTTCCCACAGCATCGAGCCTAACATAGCATTCACGAATGGGCTCAGCGCTGAGCTTTTTCCAGCTAGCGAAGCATGTGGCTGAATGAGGCTACCCGCCGTCTGCTTCCTAACTGTGGGAAGAGAGGCAGTGGCACCAGCTGAGTAAGTGCTGAGGGAAGAGGATTTTGCTCCGCGGTGGAAAATGTAATTTTTTTATTAAAACATTTTCAATACACATAGGACAGCATGAACATGAGCAGTGGTGGGAGGGGGCGGTGAAGTCCACTGGCACATCCAATAGGGGGCTGTTGAACATAGCCCTTGCCTATGTGTGGCTCCCTTCCACTGACAGCTGTTTCGGTGCCTCAGACTTTCCCTATGTGCATGGCCTCTGTGGGAGTCTGCGTTTTTCATCCTGGCATGGGCTACTCCAGTTGCAGGAGGGCCAGTACTGTGGTGTCTCCGTCGAGGTGGTCTGGGAGGTGGTTGACAAAGTGGTGGGCTGACAGTGGTCTGCCCTGCCTGTGCACTCTCCTCCTCGTCATGGTGTTATGGCGATGTACCTTGTCTCCTCTCTGGCTTGAAGAAGGGGCAAGTGGCAGATGGAGGCTCAGCTGCGCATTCACCTCTTCCAGCCTCTTAAAGTGCTGAGTGACAGAGTCTGGAGCTATGGGAGCTCCCAGGAGGTCTTCTCTGTCCTCTCTCTGTAGGACAGTGAGTATCAGCCACATGTGGTGTGAGCCCACTGTGGAAAGCACTCTCAGGAAGGAAATCAGTCCTGCGACTGGTGAGTTTCTTTTCACAGCTCCTTCCAGGATGCTTTGACACACTGCCAAATGTCCAAGAGAGGAGGTGAAACAAAGGCTGGTAGAGCCAGATGAGTTGGGCTAAGAGGAGAGCCGTCTTGATAGACAGCACCTCTGGGTCTGCCTGACTCAGAGGTTCAGAGGGTGGACTCACTATGCCATCCAGCACCATCTGGAGGTTCCACTGAGGAACCAAGTGACGAGTGTAGGGCTTCAGTCTGCAGCCCCTCATAGGAAGTGCTTCCCCGAGGGGTGGCTAGTGGTCGTGAAGCGATCTAGACCATCATGGCCTGATGTGCCTCTGTCCCCCTGTAATTACTTGCTGAAGATACAGCTGCTGATTTTGGCCGCAGGCAAGTTGGCCCTGCAGCCTTTTGGTCGCCATGGTGCGAGGAGATGCCATCTTGAGTTGGGGCAACAGAAACATTGCAGCATCTAGCAATGATAGCCGTACTATCAGTGTTATTAGGAGCTTGCCTGCGTCCGCCTCCAGCCAAGAAAGCCATATTGTTCGCAAGTGCTACACCCCAAGCAATGGTCGTATAGGATGGCCACGACTTTGTCCTCTTTGGAGAGAAGTGATGGCTTAGCCCCTGACCAGAGAAAGGCCGATGAGAGGAGACGGACCCTGACTGGATCCTCACTCACCGGCACACCCCTGTCCCATTCTCCGCCCCTGACAGTGGGGTACACGCCACTGCCGGAGGTCTGGCGGCCAACAGAGTAGCCTACTTTGCTGCACAAAGGAGAAGATGGGTGCTATCTTGGGACAAACCACATGCGGGCAAGACTTCTCAAGGGGCTGGGCATGGAGGCCTGTGGTGAAACACTCATCGGGAGCCCAGGAGGAGGAGGCTGGCTGCCGCAGCAGGGGGATTTAAACATGACTGGCAAAAAGACGAAGTATGACTCGTGGGCATCCGATAGTGGCATGGACAAAGCACAGGTGAAGCAGAGTTTGGCAACAGCCATGCCGATGAAGTTGAAGTGAGGTTGGCAGAGAAATGGTGAAAAAACCATGACACCAGAGAGTGACAAACATTCACAGATGATCCATTCTCAAGGTGGCTGAGTGGAAAAAGGGAGAGAGCTGTGTGTGTACAGAGCTTATAAAGGGGGAGGGTGCTGGACACCTGCTACGCCATGACTGGATGGTGAGTAAAAGAGATCTTTTTTCAGGGTGCCAAGGCGGTGCCTCGGAGGGTAAACCAATAGCGAAGCCTGTTAGAGAGCGGAGCACGTACAACATAGAACCTGAGTAATACAGCCACTAACCAGGTTGCTGCATGTAAGCTGAGTAAGCGGTTTCACAATGTCTGCTGTGGTTATCAGTGCTGCCTTCAGTTATTCAGTTCCACACAATCAACCCCAACAGTCTTATCAGATGGGGCTCCTTAGCACAAAATCTTATCAAATGTGGTCCCTTGTCATGTGCTGTGGCTGCACATGAACAAACCCCTCACTTGCACACACACTCACACACACACCTACCCCTATCTGCCTCCTACTTTGCCCATCTGCGAGCTCACAGCAGAATGGCAGCATTTAGCCTCTATTGAGAGCCCCCGTGCTGGGTGTGCTGGAGTGATCCCTAATCTGCCCCGAGATCTGTGTTTCTCCCTATGGCCTGTGAGCACCGTGTAATTGGGCTCAAATTGGAAGCAGGATCTGAGCTTATTGTGTAACAAGCATTTTGTGTGATAAGGCCACTGTGCTGTTGGACTGTCTGTCTGTCTGTCATTTCTCTGCCGACTTGCATCCAAGGCTAAAGCTCCTGTGAGGCTCTGAGGCCACATCGTTTGAGGTGTGCAGTATCTAATAAACACTAGAAATTAGACTTAAATAGGCTAATGAACACGTTGGTATGGTCAGGCAGCTTTGACCCTCGATACTGCAGCTGATGGATTTCAAGCATATTTCTCTTTTTCTCCCTCTCTGCATCTTTTGGGTCTTCTCCTTCCTATTTTGCAGGAGATTTTCTCTGAGGTTATTTTAGTGGAATGGCTATGACCTGGTGGTGGATTTCAAGCCTATGTTCCCGTGCTTGTTAAGCCCATTCCTCTTGGTAGGTCTCTCTGCCGCTCTTTCTGCCTGTATTCTTTTTGTGTCTGACCTCAGAGATCTCGCTGAGAGCCCATGATGAGTCATAGCTCAGTCTGGAGCCTCTGCATCGCAGTGGGGAGTCGGGAATACAGAGCAGCTCCAGCATTTTAACCAACACACACACAGATACACACAGTCACACAAATTGGTGCATGCAGGAATGACCATGAATATATAGTACAATATGTGCAAATATGCATAAACACACAGAATGTATGACAAAAGTGTGTGTGTGTGTGTGTGTGTGTGTGTGTGTGTGTGTGTGTGTGTGTGTGTGTGTGTGTGTGTGTGTGTGTGTTTTAGAGTGAGCTAGAGAGACATTGCGGTAGAGGAAGGAGTGTGTGTTCAAAGGTGAATGCATTTGACAAGGTGTAAGCTCATGAGCCATACCTTCCAATTAACAACCAACGAAGAATATTCATGGACCCACACACACACACACACACACACACACACAGACATTGTTATTCATAATAATGCCTCATCCCCGGCAGCAGATTATCTTATTGTCTAACCCTGATCCTGTAATATGCAGCAGTGTGACGTTCCTGTGATCTTATTCACTTTTGCTGGAATCGTCAAGAGCCCTCCACGTCCCTGATTAATTTCACTCGGCGCTGTGATTGAAATTCATGCTACTACCTAACACACCGCTACATTAAGACAGTTTCCACTGTTGTATCCCTGCCATCTCTCACCGCGCAGTGTTTGAGTTTCATCTCTCTGTGACTAAAGAGCGTGTTTTCCATTCTCCCACCCCTGCACCTCCCGAGACTGCAGTGGGATCTCAAAAGAAAAGCATGCTGTGATGTATATTTCAGCTACTTCCTTCAACAAACCCTATCTTAAACCCACCTTTTTTTATTTTGCTCAAACTCTTTCTCTCTCTTCCTTCATATGTGCTGCAGTGGCAGCTATGTAGTCGTGACATCGACCCTGGAAAATGTTTCGCTGGGGAGCTCCTGCGTTTGTGAGGCTCTTTTTTCATCTTAAACAAGTTTCTGCTGCTCCCCTGATCAATGACTTGGGTTTGAGCTATGTGATACCACACATCAGAAGTTTATAAAGGGGTGCAGAGAGGAGAACTGTCTCCGATTTACCCAGGTGAGCCTCACCGGGAGTTTGAATGCATTTGGCCTCCAGTAAGTGAAGGTGCCAGAGATGAGTCATGGTTCAGACAAATTCAGGCTCATAGAAATAAGCCACATGACCTGTAGAAACACTATACAGTCCATGAATAATGCCAGGTAGCCTACATCAAGTTGCATTTCTAAAACAAATCAGGTGAATTTGGACACACAGGACCTAGATCTGTGTTGTGACAGTGACACTGCTTTGTGAACACACTTTAACACTGCAATACGCCTGCACAATGGAGGAAAAAACAATAAGTCCTAAACCTACCTCTCAGATCTGATCTGTCTTAGCACATAAACACATACAAAATGTTGCTTTAAGTTCAGACTTACTCCAGCAATCCATAAGATGCAAGATTTGCAAGAGACAGATTTTGAAAAGATGATTAAATCTGTGCAGCAGAGGTCGAGATATCCTTCTTTTTAATCCCTGGCATGGGTCTTGTTCCAAAAAAATGCTGGATCCTACATTTCCCATAATGCAACTTCATAGTATCTTTCAATAGACCATCCCTGACCGATGAATACATGTCTTCCAAACTCTGTTCTACCAGTTTGAAATGTAGGCTTTCTGTTATACATTTGAAATCTCCAAATCTAGGTCAAGATCACCAAGCCAGAGGGCAGGCGGTCAGCTGCAATCACCAAGGCATCATCAGGGTTGGCTTTGGAATGCAAGGTGAATTTATCTTTGTGCCCTTGTAAAGCCACCTGAATAGTAAATGTATCTGAATGTTGTGAATTATTCTCATGGCATAAGTTTTTGTTTTAAGAAATAAACAGATCACTTGAAAGAATATGGGTGCCATCCATGTGTTGCTTTGAGCTCATCTATCCCTGACATTGCTATCTGACTTTTGAGGCTACCACTAGCGGGGCAGACATTTTCAATTTCTACATACAAAGGTAAACAAAGCCTCCTTTCCCCTTTGTAGCAAAAAAAATCTGGCCAGGAATGAGATGTTTTCTGTATATTTATTCCATATCATTATTTAAATAATTTTTCTATCCATACATCCTTTTTTTTTTCTTTTTCTTATCTAGGTTGCGCTGCAGAATAAGCAAGGTAGGCCAGATGTCCTTCTTTCTTGCCATGTACTCCAGCACCTCCTAGAGCATCCCAAGGATTTCCTGGGACCAATGGGATACAAAATCCTTCCAGTTTGTTCTCGGTCTACCTCAGTTGTATGTGCCCAGAATAACCTCCAGAGGGAGGCGTCCAGGAGGCATCCAAATCAACAGTGCCTGAACAACCTAAATTGAAATTGGAATTTTCAAGATCATCAACCATCATCACAACACAAACCACACACCCAGATAATGTTATCTGACTAAAAAATATATTTTACAACAAGTATATTACCAGTATTGTGTATACAGTGAAAGCTGTCTCACTCATTGATATTTTTTATAGTACAAGCTTCAGGCACTGTAGTGAAGATGGCTATTTTTTTTTACAGTGGGTGCACACTGACTCCCACCACACACGGACCTGTACTTCCTATAAAATATACAGTCATTGGCTTCTATTTTCTGCCTCAAGTGGTGTTCCCATGAATCATAAGAGGCAAACTCAGGGATAAAAACAGTCCACAGAGTAGAGCTCCTCCAGATGACTGGCTCTGTGGTTGCTTCCTGTCAAGTGTTTACCATACAGATCCTCGTCTGTTTGATCCCACAGCATCATCAAACTCTTATAGTTTGATTATGTTGAACTAAGACGATCCCTTTTAAGACTTGAGGAAAAGGCAGACAATTCAAAAGATGCTCATAAGGGCCGGGTGCTTTGATCAGCCTGTTTTTGGATTTCCTTTTTATACACTGGGGAACTTGATTGCCATGTCAAAGCTGGCATTTCATTGCATTCTATATAAAAGGTTTTCTGCATAAATGGAAACCGTTGCTGTGAAATATGACAAGATGAAGATCATCAGAGGAGTGTTTTCATGGATTTCTGAATTCTACTGTTATGTTCATATTCTTCAGACAAATATTTAAGGTTACTGAGGGGGAGCAACAGTATCTTTCACGTCTATGTAATTTTCTATAAATGGAATCTTTCAAAATGGCTTCTTCCATATGAGACACAAAAAGGTGTGAAATGTCAAAAGAATGAACTGGAAAAAAACAAAACAAAAACCAATTCCACACCTGTGGAATTCATATGCCGTCTTTGTTGCTCCACAGACGCTGTTCAAATTGCCAGCAAACGCAAGGTGGTAAGGGCAAAGAGTGGCAGCAGTAGGAGAAGAGAAAAAAAAACTATGTTCTTGAAATCTCTCATATCACATTTCATCGTCAGTCTACGCCATGTGTTGAGCTGGAGAAAATGGAGAAAGTGGGTTTTATGGCATACCCCTGTAGAGTAATCAGAAGCAGTGGCTAAGCAGAAGTGACAGCAGCGGTTTGGGATTAGGGTCAGTAGCTCCACACCGCATGCTGCTGAGAGAGGAGAGAAAGGAAAGGGGAGGGGGTGTGTAGCAGGGGTGTGTGCTGGTGGGCAGGGGCCAGCTGGCGGAGGGACGGCCCCAAGGCCTGGGTTAAATCAGAAAGTTTCATTCCCATACCTATCATAAATAACACATCTGCAGCTAAGGCTGATTAACCACCCACTCGTCCGTTTCTAGGCCTGTGTTAATTAGCAGGTGTCAGAGGACGTTTCATAAAGTGTAAGATTACGACAGGACCCTGTTTCACTCTGGACTCTGTGTGACCTTGTGCTCATTAATGGGGTGCTGCAATCAAATGTTAATGCCCCTCTGAGGTTTTGGATAATGTTCTGCCTATAATCAGGGTGCTCATGAAATGCAGCCATAAATGCTAATATTTGGCTTTCAGTGACACCGGTGATGGGTCTAAATCCGTTTGCAATCAGGTTTTAGGATGGAAAAGGCATAAGTTCAAGCAAATGAAAGAGAATTGACCACTCTAAGGTTAGAGACAGCATTGGTGTGGTTGTATAAGAAGCTGAAGACTTCCTCCTCCACCCTACAAACCCCACAAGTTCTATTACTCTTTATTTTTGTTGGTAAATCAGGTTATAGTCCCACTGAGTTCCTAAAGCAGAGGATTAAACCATCGTCATATAGTCTAATAGACATGATAGGACAAAATGATGGAGACAAAGAAAGAGACAAATATTATACTCACAGGAGCAACTGCAACTAACTCAAATGAGTCAATGTAATAAAAGCCTTACAGTTTCCAATGCATTCACCCCACACAACACTAAAAAGTGCGTTAAACTCACTACAACAAGTCAATGTTTGAATGCAGAGGAGGCAGACTTTACTGTAAAAATACTAGCCGCCATCTAGTATATACAGTTTGAAAATTTTAGATGTGTTCATCAGGAAATCATGACCATATTAAGACAACAGAGACAACATTAAAGGTACCAACCCACGGGTTATAACGGGTGTGTGTTTGTGTCACCTGCCAACAAAGGAAACAGTACTATAACAATTGTTTCAGAAGTGTTATAACCATATAACCTGGATAAAAAAACTATTTAATCAGATTTGTATTGACCTTGGTTGTTCGTTTTCTTTTTTGTAGTTTTTCCTTTAGTTTTCAGTTCCTGTTTGATTTCTTTGTTTTGAAGGTACATTTACATTTTTTTAAATACTGAAAATAGCTAGTTGTTATGGAGACCAAAAATGTTCAATATTAAATAAATATTAATACCTTTCCTCTCAATCATGACAAACAGGGGGAGAGTCAGTTATGTGATTGGCTATTGTTTGGAATCAAATGCATAGATTCTTATTAATTTCTGTTCTGGTTTTGAGTTTTTGAAGTTTGAATTTTTAAGTTAGGGTTTTAAGTTTTACTTTTTACATTTTAAGAATTACTTGTTCCAAACAATAGTTGGTGAGTGGAACTATGATTGAACACGGATAAATAAAAACAACAAATTACATGCAGTCAATCATCCACAAACTGAACAGCAACAATCAAACATAACAGAGTAATTGATTTTGATCCATGTTCATTTTTAGTGAATGAAAAGCTGTCATAAGAGTAATCAGTGTGCTGCAGTTGACTGTTGAATTTCCTTTTGTTCTGTTGACAAGACTGAAGATCCTTAATGTGTTACTGCATCATCCAGTCTAGGAGCTTGATCAACTTTATACAATTTTATTGAAGACTTTTTAGTCATTATTCCAAAATGTTCCCCCTGAAATACAAAATATTATGCTTGTGGTACACTATCATTGCTTCACTAGCAAGAACCACGCTACAACAATATGCCGTTTTAGGTTTAATGGAATTCAGAAGGTATTGAATGTTGAGGATAGATGCATGAATGTGGGTGAAGGTAGAAGGAAGATGTCGTCTGTTAGGCCGGTCTGGGAGGATGTGCTGAGAACCAGGTGGAGGGAGACTCAGCGTGGGGGTTCCGTCTCAGGAATATTTCCGCCCAAGCTGATCACTGAGCCCCAGATAGTGCCAAGAGTGAGATGTGGGAGAGGTATGCACCGGATTGAATAGGAAGGGATGGGGGAAAGAGGTAGGGGAAGAGAGATTTGGAAAGAGAGCACGCCATCCTGCCTCCCTGGTAAAGGATCGGAAGGATGATGGACAAGTTGGAAGTGAAGGAGAAGGCTGAGGAACACCAACTTAGTTAGCCTGTGATGGGACCCCTTGAGTTGATGAATGGCGCCCTCCTACTGCTATGTTGGCTATGGAAGAAAAATGAGGAGGAGAAGCGGTGTTGCTGAGAGCGGCTGAAGGAAGGGTAGAGGAAGGGATGATGGGATGAAAGGATGCATGTGCACAGGGATTTTGTGAAGTCTGCGAAGACAGGGATGAAAAGAAAGCTGAAATCATCTAAGAGAAAACAGAAACAGAGGGAGCAGGCACAGGGGGACATACAACCTTGCCCCCACCAGAGGGGGCTGATGATGCAGACTGTGGCTGAGGCAGCGAAGGCACTGTGACGTCACGCCTGACGACACTGGCAGTTGGTGGCTCAGACATGAATATATAATAAGAGCTGGATAGGGCGCCGCCGCTCAGCCTTGCAGCCAATTTTTCCCAGCGGCCACTCGCGGTATTGCAGCGAAAAATCCCCCTGCGGCCCAAAAAGGATTTTTCCCATAGACCACCATTGTAAAAGAGATGCCTGTAAAACTGTTGACAGGACCCCTCGAACCGCAAACAACGTCAATTATGACTCTTTCTATTATGAACTTTTGATCCATGGAGTTTTTATGTCTGTCAAACTTTCCTTGAGCCGAGAAAAGCGATTTAAAAATCCGTGACGTCATCATAATGTAAAGTCTATGGGACGAGCGGGAGCTCGCGGGCGGGGCCAACAGGGGAAACACTACTGCGCATATTCAGTGGGCCGCACAACGCGGAAGCAAACCCGGAAGCCAGAAGCTTTGTTTGGCGTATGCGCCAGGCGAGCAATTCCTACACGACTGAACGGGCGCTATTTTTACTCCGGTATCCAGCTCTTATAATACATCCATTTATGCGCCAGGCGAGCAATTCCTATGGGACTGAATGGGCGCCATTTTTAGTCCGGTATCCAGCTCTTTTAATACATCCATGGGCTCAGGCGAGGAACCCGGAAGTGCGGGAGGTATGGAGTCTGTCGCTGCGTTGGTGGAGGCTGAATACAGTCTGAAAAGTTCGGCTTTGTGTGCGTTGCGGTGAACTGGGATGCCTTTACCTCGAAACGTTGGAGGCGAGCAACGGTCCAGTCTCTGATATTTGGCCCGGTTTGTGGACGCGGAGACTGCCGACTCGCAAATGAAGGCGCACCGCGAGTGCGCCGTGGTGGAGAGCGGGGAGCTGGAAGCCTGCATGATGAGGTTAGCTGCCGCTGAGGAGAGAGTTGGAGCTGGCTCCTACGACCATGCCTGTGGTGTCCAGCCCTCGCTGAAGGAGGAGAGGAAGCCTGACATCTGCGGGACTCCGAGGTCGGAGTCGGAGAGATCTCATTGGCGGTTGAATGGAGACGCCGGCGGGACAGAGGTACGCTGACCACCGAACGCAAGCGACTACGACGGGGTGTTCGGCTGCTTTCTGGTTGCTGCTGCGAGTCTGGTGGACCGGTGTCGAACAGATCGCCGTCTGGATCCATGGTAAGTAGTAACATTTTTTTAATTGTGTCTTTGTTTAAATCAAGTTTTGTATAAAGTGTTTAGGCGAGAAGCACGGTCTGTCTGATATTGAGAAATTTGAGACAAACAGGGTAGGATTGGTTGACCCGGTATAATAGGCTTGGCAGGTGATTAGAGGTGTGGTTCAGGCGTGGTTCTGCTCCCGAACCCAAGTTAACAAGTTAACTACATTAATAAAACTACTACCGCAGTACTACTGTTCCTTCTAGCTACTACCATCACTTTTCCTGCTGCCATTGAGACCACTGCTGTGGCTGCTACTATGATGGCTCTTGCAGTTGCTTACATATTCATACATTCAATTCAGTTGATATTTTTATGCATTTATTTTTTAATGACAAATTACACAGAAAATGAAATTAAATAGAATTATTCCTCAACATGTACAGAGCAACAACAGCAGCACAGGGCTCTAAACATCCTGCCGAAGAATCTCTTGATCCTTTTCAGCGGCTTCCTCTGAGTGTTTCTAGAGCTGGTGGCTGAGACTCCATCAGAGTCCATGACTGTATGTTTATCAGCTGGACCAGCTTCATCTGTGTCAGTCTCTGGAAGTGTAGCTGAGGCTTCATCAGCTGAAGATGCAGTGACTGGACCTTTGTCAGCTGAAACAGCGTCATACAGGTCAGTCTTGAGAGATGCTGTTGAAGCTTCATCAATAGAGGTAGAGTTGACTGCAGCTTCATCTGCTGCACCCGCAGCAGCATCAGAGTCGTTTCTTGGAGGTGCAGTTAAAGCTCCATCACTTGCAGATGTAGTGACTGGACCTTCGTCAGCTGAAACAGCGTCATACAGGTCAGTCGGTACAGGTGCAATAGATACTTCATCTGTGGAGGCAGAGGTGACTGCAGCTTCATCAGCTGCACCAGCGGCGCCATCTGAGGGCTCATCATCTGGATCTCTACCATTTGAGCGACTTTCAGCCTCTTTACTTGAATCAGCATCATTCAAGTCAGCAGTTAAAGGTGAAGCTGAAACCTCTCCAGCTGCAGATGGAGTGACTGGACCTTTGTCAGCTGAAACAGCGTCATACAGGTCAGTCAGTACAGGTGCAGTAGATGCTTCATCTGTGGAGGCAGAGGTGACTGCAGCTTCATCAGCTGCACCATCTGAGGGCTCATCATCTGGATCTCTACCATTTGAGCGACTTTCAGCTGAATCTTCATCTCTTGATTCAGTCACAGCAGAGTCTCCATCTCTTGTAGTCAGGATGGCAACTGTGTCTGCTGCTGCTGAGCCACCATCATCTTGTGGCTCTTGATGACTTGTAAGAGCAGGTGAGGCTGTCTCACTGGATGAAGCATGATGACAAAGGAATGAATGAATGAATACTTCAATCAATTTACCATCACTTTATCTATGAACTTAACCACAGGACCACTTACTGAGAGATGGCATCATCATCGTCACCCCGTTGGCTCATGGTTATAAACAGGTGACCCAGAGCTTGACTTGGGGTTATTCTCTTGTGAGGATTCAGACACAGCATCTGCTTCAGCAGGCAAACAAACTCTGTCCTTTCCTCAATCGTCTCTGCCTCTGGGTACAGCTGCATTTGGAAACAAAGTCATTGGATGAACTTCATAACTCCCAGAGTATTGCTGTTAATTCAGTATTTATTTGTACTTGTACAGTAAAGTGAGGACCACCTACCATCACAAGGTCATCCAGGCTGCTGAACCTGGTTGAGCTGCCTCTGTGATTTTGGGGCGGGAAGCCAGTCACAGCCTTGTGCTCATCAGCCGTCTAAAACAACAAAGAATATATGTCAGGTACTTTTTCATAGTTTCTACCAAATCAAGGGAACAATATCCAACCTGCTTTAAGTGCTGCAGGACAGACTTTCATACCTTTAGCCTCCATGCTGGCTTTGTGGAGTCCTGGTTCTGGCTGAAATAGAGCAGCGTGTGGGTGCCGTCATCTAGGATCTGGTCCTCCGGCTGACCCAGTGTCTGCACCATAGTCTTCATCTGGAGAAAGAATATAGAAAATGACATCAGTCAACAAGATACACCATATTTCTGTTAGTGTTTGGACATGGAGCTGCACAAATAAATCCAGGTGTATTAGATTACACACCAGGTAATACTGGCACCGCTGAGGGAACGGCACACTGCCAAGGTACAGGGTTGCCAGAACACCACCCAGAGACCACATATCTGCAGCTTCTGAGATGGGAAGACCCAGAATCACTTCAGGAGACCTGAGGGAGGAAGAAGAGAAGCACATTTTAGAAAATGTTACAAACAGTTCCTGCACAGTTTGACAAGTCAGCAGTAATCATGTTTGTGATGTTACAACTTAATGAGAAGATACTAAAATAATGCAAATTATATAAAGTAACATGAGTGTGATTGTTCAGTCACATTAAATATATCAGTTACAGTCATGAAAGAATGATGTAAACCATCAGAAAGACAAATCTGTATCTCACCTGTATGCGACAGGCTGCATGATGACGCCACGCTTGACTTCAGCAGCTTTGATGGCTGAACTAAAGTCAATGAGTTTGACTCTGAAGGGAGTTTCTTTCTGGTTAACCAGCATGATGTTTTGTGGTGTGATATTTGTATGAATCACACCAACAGTCTTCAGAGCTCCGAGTGCAGCGACCAGCTGAAGGGACAGAAGAAGAAATAAAGACGCCACAGTTGAAAATCTGCAAGGTTCTGAAAGTTGTTGTTCAAAAGCTGGTGCGCTGCTTCCATTGATGCACATATATCACTGCTTTTTGATAGAAGGATCAGAGCCACACACCTGTTCTGTGATAGATCTGATTTGCTGAGGAGAGAGCGGGTTGCCACGTCTCTCCCTCAGCAGCTCGTGGAGATTCTTGTCCAGCATTTCAAATGCAAGACACATCTTCCCCATGTGTTCGAAACTCTCACAGAATCGAACGACGTTGAGCGGATCAAGACCACGGATCATTTTCAGCATGGCCAGCTGGAGAGAAACAAGGAGAAATTAGACAGTTGATACAGCGAACAGTTAATGTTTGATATGTAATGAAATGTGCTGCTGAAAGACTCAGATGATCCACCTCTCTGTTGGGCTCCTGGGAGTCATTGCTCCTCTTCTTGAAGATCTTGAGGGCCACAGTGTCTTTGGTGTTTTTGTCTTGACACCGAGCGACTCTGCTGAAGAACCCATCAAACATGAAGTGCTGAAGCAGGTATTCACTCCAACTGCTTCTCAGCACGTCATTGGGTTGTAGCTCTGAGTTAACAGGTGCTTCAAAACATGGAGAGAAAATGTAAATCACTACGTTCAGTCAACACATCACGTACGAACACACAACTATACTATCTGGAGAGGACGAGTTCCAGACCATTTAAATGAGGAGCCTCCTCAAAGAATAACAGATTAGTCAAGAGCATTAAACTGAGTACAAAACCAACTCTGTAATCACAGCACATCATCAATGTGTTAATATTGTGTTATAAATGGTCACAAGTCCTTTCTGCAGTTTTCACTGAATTGTACATTTTTGTAAAAGTAAAATTTCTCTTTTGACATCAAGCTCAAAAGTAGATTTCTTTCTTATACAACTGTATTTGGTCTAATTTAGATGAATACAGAGCATGTGGTCTGCTCCTTTAAATTTACACTTAACTGTGAGATTTTTACCAACTAATATAATTTAATATGAACCTCATCACAAATAATAACTGAAAAACAGATGTGACACCATATGTCAACATATTCAGTAGTATCATGACTTTTTCCAGTGTTTAATATGAGAACATGTTGGTGTGTTTAGTCTCTCACCTCTTTTCTTTTCCTCTCTTCTTGAGGTCGCTGACGACCGTTTTCTGTTTCTATGCTTTCGCATGTTTCTTTGTCAAGTTTTGCTAATTCAAAGGAAGCGTAGCGCAGATTGACTTTGTGTTTCTCGTGTCTCCTGTCTGAACAGATGATACTGAAATGATTTCTGGCTGAAGTTCTCACTCATAAGCCTGTTCTGATAGAATGCAGCTCTATGATGTCATACTGTAGAAGAACTCTGTCATTTTCTAGAATGTCAGAATGTTCTGTGATAAAAAAACAACAAGTTTATCTGAAAACAAGAGCAAAGACAAACACATACAGACTGAAGCATACAGAGTTTGGTTGGGGCTCTGTGCTGTTTCCTGTTCAGGAAGAAAATCAATGTGATTTTGACTAAAGTAAAGTCACTTATCCTCCCATACATGTCAATAAATAAGTAAAACATTTAGCCCTTCAGCTCAGGTATTGATTATTGCCATCATGAATTAAGTTTTCAGGATTTTTTTCCAGTAACTAATAATAAGTAATTTATTCTTTAGTCTTTACACTTTCAGAAAATAGTAGAAAAAAATGCACATCACAATTTCCCAGAAGTCTTCTTTTTCACAAATTGTCTTTTGTGTCAAACCAACTGTCCAAAACTTCAAAACAACCAGCATAACATATGAACATATGAAACAGAGAAAATAAATCTTCACATTCAAGAAGCTGTAACCAGTGAATATTTTGCACTATTTATTGGCAGTGAAACTTAAACAATTAATCAACTATCAGAATTGTTGCCAATTAATTTTCTGTCTGAGACTAATCAGTAAATGGATTGTTTCAGGACTCTTTTACTTGTATTTTGCTGCATACGGGTGTTTACTGTGGTGTTATTTGGCATTCAGTGCTTTCTTCTTGTTTTGTATATCAAC
Organism: Thunnus maccoyii; assembly: GCF_910596095.1. Classification (NCBI taxonomy): domain Eukaryota; kingdom Metazoa; phylum Chordata; class Actinopteri; order Scombriformes; family Scombridae; genus Thunnus; species Thunnus maccoyii. Next base: position 25,127,154 of record NC_056546.1, on the reverse strand, counting down.
TTAAACTATATATTTTTTAATATAATCACAGTAAAATGTTTACATTTCAACACTCCTTCAGAAAACGAGTGTGAGACATTTTCTAGTGTTTTCAAAGGGAGCTCTTGGAGGCATTGATCAGAGCAGTGTGGTAACATAAAGACTTTTGATACATATGTACCTTGATGGTAGAATCCTATTGGAACTAGAGGCCCAGAATTTAAAAATGCATAGGCACTACAAGGGCTGTGTGGAGACTGTGTTTGGTCTTCTTTATCAGCTTTACTCTTTTCCTTACATGTTTCCAGTGGCGGTGTTTGTTTCTAACAAAGACAGTAATAACTTCACCAACAGAACTCAAGTGTCTTTTCCCGGGGTCGTCATAGAAAAGCAGTCCTCACCTTCCCTGTAGTCTTATACAAATTTGCATTCTGTAATATATTGTAGCGGAGCAATTCCCAGCGCACACCTTCTCCTTGCCGTGATTGTCATTTTCTGTGACAAAGTGAGTACGAGCATGTAAAACTTCAGATATATAATGAATGCACAACACTGCCTGATAACGCACAACACATCCATCAAGTGTTGTGGCGGCGCTACAACAGCCAGCAGGTTGAATATCTGTCAGCCTGCAGTGAAATGAATAGCCTGAATGGATATTGTAGGACTGTTCGAAACAAATAGGACCTTTACTGTAAACTGTAAACTGAATTGATTTTTGCTTCTATAAATATAGGTAACGCTGAAACTTGTTATAACATCTACAATAAAAGGCAGCGCAGCTTTTTTGTGCCACAGTGCTAGATTCGGTGGTACATGTGATGGATTGCAAAGAACTACTCATCCGTCATAAACTGAACTAAAGCTTTCAGAGTCTGTGCCAGTGGCAGATAGTGAAACGACTGAAATGCTGATGGAAAAACTGCTTCCAATGTATTTATCCTCTTCAGCACAAATAAAAAGGAAAAGGAGATGATGGATATAATAGAAGCTACATAGCTTCTCCACAGGCTCCTTTGTTTGTAATAATCAAACCAAGCTATCATAATTATTTTGACAACGCTGTACTGATCGGAGTTTCGGTTGTCATATCCTTGATACTAATGAAGAGATCTTTCTTTGAGATATTGCACTGACGCTATCACTCTGCCGTTGGCTTAAGAAATACAATTTTATGATGAAATATGTGACTAAATCTTTTGCTTTCACTCAGAGCATATGTCATATTTGAAGCGAAAAATACCTAAAAACACATGTTTCCTTTTAAATCTCGTCCACCCACATGTGTTCTGACCCAGAGAAACAAATCCGTCATCACTTCCATGTTGGCTGTGTCACCATCCACTGTCGCCATCTAGACAGCAATCTAAGTGAAATTTGGCAGCCGCTGGGCTGCGCTCGCCGCACCTCGCTGAATCATGATGTATGATGTTTACATAGCCATAAAATCCCCTCCAGAACTGCAATGCTCACTGCTTCCCCTAATTAAGAGCAAGTAGATATAAACACGGACACAACCTCACACAGTGCAGGCAAACACGTGCGCACACTGACAAGCGAGCAGATACACAATTATAAGTGCATGACTTAACATTCGTATAGACAAACAGGAGGTTAAGCACACTCACAGACATCTGGATCTCTAAGCAGCACATGATGCACTTAGAGAAAATACATACAGACATACACTCACATAATATATTATGTTACTCATATTGCTGTAGGCAATGGAAAAGGTAGATATCAGACTCAGCAAGTGTCAGGTTTCCAGTCTATAAATGGGAATGTATTCAGATGAGACAGATGTCTCCCCTGGTACTCTTTATGCTCCAACACATAATATGAAGTTATTGATCAATATAAATCCTCTAATATTCCCACTCAAATAATACTACCTGCTGTCTCTTCAGTTCATTATACAGGAATGCAGGCGTCTGGGGACAGTAAAAGCAGGGTCAGTGTAGTATTTATATGTAGGGGGGGGACGGGAAGATGTTAAGAGAGCTATGATTTTAATGTCAAAGCTTGCAGTGCAATGTGTGTGCTGCACAAACACCTGGTGCAGACGTGGCTTCTCACACACACACATACACACACACACACTCAAAGGAATAAGTCCAGTTGAAGAGCAGCCCTCTCTAGATTAACTTGTCACTGAAGTTGAGGGCCACAGTCCTCAGGGGTTGTCTTATCCCTGGACAGATTGGCCTGCTAGCTGCTCCTTGTTATTTAGTGGGCTCTTATCTGCCACTCTGGACCCAGGCACTATCTCCAACACGCTGCAAAAAAAATGTACTTGAAGCAGCATTCAATCTCAAAGCCTTAATTGGAAAGGAGTGATGTCTTTTTCAGTAGGGCACAAAAAAGAATCAAACTGAATTTTAGAAATTCATTCTATACTGTATTAGAAACAACAAAGATTTTCATGTCGCAAAACTATTTCTTTGTTCTTATTTAGTGGAAAGAAATCTGTCTGAAGTGTCTCCACAGCCAACATGTTCCAGATGTGTTCATTTCAACTGATTTTAAATGGAATGTTAATCAACATGATTAATTATATGGAAGTGGATATTGTTACAATATGTTTATATAATTCAACTGCAAAATTCAACCATTTATTTACCTATTAGGTAAATATTTACACCATTTATCCATTATGATTCCAACTATGTAGCCATTACTTTAAGCAAACTATTTCAACCATTTCCATTACTTTAGGTATTTCAACCATTTGTCAATTACTTTAACTAACTATTTCAACAATTACTTTTAGGAGTATCAGCCATCAAGCATACTTTTAAACTGGCTAACTATTTAATCCATTACTTTAAGTGATCTATTTTAGCCATTTATCCAATGCTTTTAGACTTCTCTCTTTGCTTGCTATGCACTCTCAATTACAACATGTAATGAAGCTGGCTCAATATGCCAACATATATTTCAAAATCTAATTGTAATTTATATATTCCCTAATCTTTCCACATATACACACTGGTTAAAGCAGAAGTGCCCACTCCATGGTGCTTTCATGCACCACGGAGTGAAGTACATCTCCTCCCAGCCCAGAGAGTCACGAGAGCCTGATGGATGATAACAAACCAACAACCACTGACTTGGAAAACTGTCAACTACAACCTTGCTGGAAACTGACAGGTGTCTAAAAGCACATGCATGACTGAAGCAAAGTAATAACATTTCAATGAGTCTGTAAGGTCAGGCTGTATTGCCAATCCCATAGGCTTACAGGTGAGGATTAAATAAATATAATAAAATGAAAAAAAATAAACTGTGGAAAGACTTGAAAGAGGCAGTTGCTACCATCCATGGACTGGAATTATCCAGTAGTAGGAGAGTTATCAGTCTTCTAGGAAGGTGCCCATGTAGATGTCAAAACAACATTTAAGCAGAACAGATCTATTTACAAGAGGTAGTGGTGGTGAATATAGCTGAGGGAAGGAGTCTGAGATTTATATCAAACACATATCAAGACAGATTAGAAATCTCTGTGGATTTTATTTATTCAGACACTTAGGATCAGTGATGACTCACATTTGCAACCGGACTTCATTTTTCTAACTAATGTGAATCAGCAACTTCTCTGAGATACAGACACAGGGAGTTGCAGGAGGACTGAATATCTGGCTGTTTAACAATGACTGCTTGTGAGCCCTCGTCACAGGTTCAACACTTACTCATAATGAAATCATCACATACTGTTGGTTGACTGTACCTGCGCTCCAGAACGACTCATACTGACGTTTCCAGAACGACTCATAGGAGCGTTTTCTAATATGCTGCTTCTGTTGGCAGTAATTGATGTTTTATGGTGTGACAAGGCTGTGGTTAATGTCTGGTTAGGTTTGGACACAAAAACCACTTGGCTATAGTTAGGGAAAGATCGTGGTTTGGGTTAAAATGATCACTTGAAATGTGGTGTGGGTTAAAGTTACTTCCTTTATGTTAACCTTGCAACCTTTGTTGTCATGGCAACAGTAAATACCACGACAGTTGAAGTTACAATTTTTAAAAACTGTCTCGACTCACAGTTGGAAACGTGACACTCGCGGTTGGAAGTGGGAAACAAACCGAGGTCTCCTGCAGCTAAGTCCATCCACCCATCACACCTCCTCCTAATATGAAAATTTATCACCTTATATCAACGACATCTGAACGTCCTCAGCTCATCATTACTACGGCTGCTAGATGGTATAAACGTAACTATAGGGGTTTTTTTGCCGGCTGAGTTTTCTATACTGTTGTTTTTCTCGGGACAGGCTGCACGGGTTGCATATGTCTGAGTTGTAAGCTGTTAAACTGAAGAGTACATTTAATTTTAGGTAAAACTATATGTACTACATGTACATTAATATAATTTTAGAATTTTGTTCATTATTTCCAACCCCAGTAATCACATTATGATTAGATTACAGGTTGGGCACCGCTATGCTACATTAACAATGTTATTGGGAGTGTGACTGATACTGGATTTTAATGACCAGTATTGATACTGATATATATGAGTCAAAACGTACGCATAAATATAACAAACATTTTCAATAAGGATCCCTTACATTTGTTTTCTGAAGAATTGTGACCAAGATACATACTGAACAGGACATTTTACATTTAAAAAGTAAACTTGTCAGTCCTCTCTGGTGGACCAACTATGAAATGAGTCTGTAACTTTGTTTCTGTATTATCTCAAACAAATCTTGGCAGAAATTGCAGAACTGTAATTCCCAAGCACTTATTAGCTGACCGCATATATCAGTGCATTCAAATCTCCTAAAGGAAATGAATAAAACTCGCTGCGGCTTCAGCAGTAATAAAGCTTTAACAAATAATAATGATTATTTAAGAGAAATGTAATATTTTCATGAAATGCAGCTCAGTATCTCTGTCATTAGGTCTTTTTATTACAACATTCCAGACTGAACTTTGTATTTACATTCACATTATTTACAGTAGTTTGTATAGAGATAAAATTGTTTAGACCATTCAAGGATAAATGTGGTTTGACATTCAACAGATGCAATTAGAAAATTGTCAAAACACATTTTTCATAGCGATTACCAACCCATGACAGAAGCAACTGGCTGTTGTTTAGTTATTATCTCTCATGACTCATATGTCTGGGCTAAAGTCTGCTGTTCTTCTTATAGTTTTCCTCTAATTGTAAGTTGTGTTTTTCTTGGTGGACTGAACGCAGCCAGAGACTTGATTGGGATGTTACTGGCCCACTCTCTTGTCGGCTCAGCTCTGCCTGCGTTCTCAACACAATGACAGGATGTGATGTCACACAGTGCCAGTCTCCCGTCTGTGCCAGGGCCCTGTTGGCATTTGGGGAGCAGCGGTGACCAGTTACCCACAAATAAAGAATCTATAGAGAGTTCACTCTCACACACACACACACCCAGATGGAAAGAAAATAAGGGGTCAGATGGTTTATTTCCGTCCGCATTTAGAGTGTGTGGGTACTCCTCTGTGAATGTCCTTGTAAAAATTCAGTAGACTGTTTATTTTTGAATTGACGTGAATTTTGTTGAATGAAAGGAGATCAAGTGGGCTCATTTGGTGTATTGGATGCTGAATTGGTTTTTTCCACTGGAGGTTCTGAGAATAGCTTGACCCCTTCGTGACTGACCAGCAGGCACATTAGACATGTCAAGCCTCTTTGAAGATAAATCCTGTTGGACTGTCTCCTTGGAGACTCGGGGATAGACAGCGTGGAAAGTAAAATTAGGAAAAAGCTTTTCTCAAGCTTAAAAAAGAGTTCTACGCTACGGGGAGTCCAATTTCGACCGGCGAATAGCGCGTCAGCTAATTCTCTAAGGTAAGCTACCTGTTGGCTCTCGACAACCAATAGTAGCGCCGCTCTGCTCATGGCCAGAGCCGAGATCCTGCAACACCAGCACCACGAGTGACGCTAGGGAATCAGGGTCAACATTTTGCTTGGCAAGATTCCAGTGTCATGAACTAAAGGGAGTGAAAGGGAAGGGAATGGAATGAGCAGGGGGGGAAAAAAGAGAACAGGAAAAAGAGCTAATATTTTTAACTCCTGCAGTGCGTCACAGAGATGTATGGACCCGTCTGCTGAGGATAATGGTGGCCAGAAAGAGGAGTATCCTCAGCCAGGATCTTTCATCACCTTCTGATGTCATTCGCAACTTACGGCTTGCCTCAGGTTATGTCTCCATGATGTCCATAAGAGGTAGTAAATAACTCCTTCGTCTATTTTTGTAGCCCTATTTTTTATAGCTTTTCTCTTCTATGTACATATACAAAAGAGACTGAGATGCTGAGCGTGTGTGTGTGTGTGTGTGTGTGTGTGTGTGTGTGTTTGAGTGAGCCGTTCGCTGTGCAGACTGTTGATTCAGCTGGAGCCTCCTGAATGCCTGACAGCCAACTGACATCCTCTGTCACTGGGCGCCGGTGCGCAATCATGACTCAATAAGCCCAGGAAATCAGGGGAGAGCAAGAGAGTGAAAACACACATCAGGGCCAAGCAGAGCGGAGAGCAGCGGAGCAGAGGTTAGCCGGCCTCGGGGGTTTGAGGGCTCTGGCGCTGCAGCTTCGAGTTACATCCATCTTGTTCCAGGACCTCCCTGGAGAGTACAGTATGTGTGAACATGAGAAACCCTTTGGGGTGAGTTGACTTTATCTGCTCTCCATAGGAACATACTGCTCTACAAATCTCAAACGCACGCAGTGACGAAGTATTTGGTCGAAATTAAGTTACAATAAGACCGGAGTTTGACTTTTTGGCATGTGTTTCCTCACATAGAAATTATTATGCCGTAGAGGTGTAATTTCTGTGAAAGTGACAGGTTAAATCAGCTAAAAGGAAAGAGAAACGTGCTGCACTCTGGCTGTGTTTTGTTGCCCAGCCTGCAGTCACTGCTCTCTGCACAACTGGGCGCCCCGGTGGGCTAATTGTTAAGGTGCATGCTATGTAACCGCGACAGCTACGGTTGTACTCCCGGCTGTGGGACCCTTGTTGCATGCCATTCTCCTCTCATGTACTTCTCTCTCTCTCCCTGTGTTTCCCGTCTTTCTCCACTGACTGTCAAATAAAGGCAAAAACTGTTATCTAGCTAGTGAGATAGCCTCAACTAACTTTAGCTAAGGCTAAAACGGAATTTACTTATTGCCTTTCCCTATTTGTAATTGAAAACTATCCAGTTTGACGAACTGACATCTTCAAATTCAGTTTCCTTCTGCATAACTGCTGTAAATACCTAGCTGAACTTCAGCTAAAGCAGCAATAACTGCTGTCTCAGTTTGTGAAACCAGTGGAAGTCACTTAGTGTGGTTAAACTACCGACAGTAAACTTAAAATAAATGTTTCATATGAATTTAAATATAAATGTTAATAGAAGATGGACCAGCACACACTAACAAAACAAAGATCGTGTCCTTATAAACCATCTAATGATACAATAAAAGTTAAAGTAAAAAAACTAGTTCCAATGACCAGTAAAGCTTAGATAACACGTTTTGTTGGTTAGGTATCATGGAGATTCTATGGCAACGAGTCATGGTTGCAAAATCAGCCTACAAGGCCTAAAATGAAAGCATACAAGCATTTCTGTTGCTTTCTGCCAACATAGAAAGCATTGCAGGACATCATCAGGTGCATGGTCCCTCCCTCTGTAGAAAGGAAAAAAAGAAAAAAAGGAAACTGAAGAGACTGTTTTTCCAAAGAGTACCCATCTGTTGAAGCAGCTCCATTCCCTCCTCCATTAACGCCAAATGCTCTCTGAGTACAGCACTGAATTAGGATTAATTTTCCTGTGTAAGGTTTAAAAAAAAAAAAAAAAAAAGTATTTTATGAGCTTGTCTGTGAGAAATATGTTTATTTCAAACCTCCACCATTAATATTAAAAATTTCAATGAGGGCAGGGAAAGGGTGCTAGGCTCGATAATTCCAGTGAAAACCAGTCGTAAAAACCCCAGCAGTCTCTCGGAGGCCCTCTGCTACCGCATCCAAAATTTGGGGGGACTGCGATCTTTATTGCCTCATGACAGTTGTGTAATTAAGGTAATAAATTCCCTGCTTATTCATGTGTTAAACTTATGCAGCTATTTTCACAGTCAACTTGTTCATAACGTGTTGAGAGATAATATTTAACTGAAACCCTGTCTGTTCTCATATATATGTATATATAGATATATTTTGCAGAGTGAGGAGAATTAATTGACAAGAACAATAAAATAAAAAACTTGGCTGAAGTTCTTGCTGTATTTCAGTCAATAAAACATGTCAGTGGTCTGGTAAGTGAAGAATGAAGCCCTGTATTCCAGACATGGGTCAATAGCAAGTGCAAATTAGTATATAGAGACAGATGGGTGGAGATTTCCTGCAAAAAGATACTGAAATGAGACTGTTTAGACTCAGAGAAAAGTACTTGAGAATGATTTTTGTACATTTTCTGTGGGTGACAACATGCTTAACACTGTCTGGATTTTCCCAGTTTGGTAAATCCTAACCATCTGGCACTTCATCTAGTCAAAATGAATTATTCAAAGTCTGCTATTACCTGTAGTCGGTTGCCAAATATCCAACACATGTTGAGTGTAGTGATCAGGGATAGCCTAGAACATCATCCAGTTTCTGTGCTGGAAGGATTTTTACTCTGCTCTGCCAGTTTGGATGATTCTCGTTGGTACATTATATTGTCATGTTGTGTTTCTGTTGACCCTTGCCAAGAGGTAAAATTGTATAACAGCTCCTCTGCTTTTCAGCTGCAGAATTTGTCACTGATACACTTGTTTACTGCAACAAACCGTCTAGATTTTCTTAGAGAAGCCCTCAAGATTTATTGAGACCAGCTGTTCAAGGCTATCGGCCTCTGAGACTGCTCCACGTATGACCCTCTGGTTTCTGAGGCCACGGTTTCTTCTCTCAGCGATGCCAGCCGCGCCCCTCCCCCTTGTGCCCACAGCCCGCTGCATCCTCCCAGTCTTTGCTGTGGTGAAACAGCGGTGGAACATTCTGCGGCGAGGCAGAGCCACACGAGCCAAATAAGCGGTTTCGACCAATTAAAGAGTGTTTTGAGCTCAGGGTTTGGTTTTGATGGCAGACTGAAGGGTTCGTGAAAGTGTGAAAGCATTTGGTGGGATGGAATGGTCAGACACAGACAGGGGGGGAAAAGGGCCACCAATATATCCGGACCATGAAGTGTCCATGAGAATGTGTCACTAAAAAGCCCAGAGTTGCTTCACTCTCTTGGCGAGCCATCCCTTGGTGAGGCAGGGCTTAGCTGGAGGTTCATGCGGTGAGCGACATATGCTTTCTTTATTTCCTCCCATCCATCCTCTTTGATGCGGACGGGAAACAGAAAAGAGATGTTTCTGTATGAAGGCCATGTTGAGGATCAGTGGATTTGCAATGAATTAAGGACGGTTTAAAAAAAGGCACCACTCACTGGACTGTAGTGCGAGCGGGGATGAACTGGGGCCTCGATATACTCGCATCAAAGTGTCCAGCTGTAAGCCTCTCACAGCAGCTATGAAGATGTCTCCAGAATGAGCCAAAGCGTGTCTTTTTAATAGAGAGGGGCGGCAGAGAGATAAAGAGAGATCCACAGACAGGCGTGAAATATCTGCCGTGGGAGAGCTTCAGTGCTGACTCTGTGATGACCTATCTCACCACTGAGAACAAGTAGCAATTATGCTGCAGAAATGGGCATGATACACCAGTCTATGGGAGCCCTGCCTGTTACCCCTTGCTATTCTAAGTTTACAGCTAGCGGGGTCAGAGTTCACATGCAAGCTGCCCCTCAGGGCTGTTTTTGGATTCATCCTTTCTAACAATACATCATTGTTTGAAATAAGTCATAAATAGATTCTGGCAATATATGCTCATTTTAAGCATGTTTTTGTTCCTCTGTTTCCTGTTAATTGTTTGAACCATAAACAGCGAAAAGCAAGTGAGCCAGTGTATGAAACTCCCATCAGTTTTTGTACCTCATTTTTTAAAAGAAAAGTACAATATACTTTAGTTTCTACCTTTTCCCAATAGGGCCCAGTATTGTCTTTTAATTCCCATATCCATGATTGAATCTCACCAGTGGGACTGTTTGGTTTATGCTTCATTCAGTGGCTCTGTCTGTGTCTGTGTTTGTGTGTGTGTGTGTGTATGCATGTATGCATCCTGCCTTTTCCCAGCTCTCTGAATTGCACACAACCCCAGAATAACTCAGATGACAAATAAAGGGCAGCAGGCAAATGTTTTTTTAATATATGGCTGCAAAAAATGTCAATAGAAATAAATCTGTTAGTCTGGTCTTAAAATCTTATTTATCTTTAAAAAGCGAAAAAAAAAGCCACAGGAATAAATATCCTTACACCCCGAGGATCAGCAAGATGTGTTACGAAATATTTTGACTTGTTTTAAAAGAGAACCGAGATGAGCTCAAAGGTGCGAGTGAATTTTGTGCACCCTGCCGGCAGATTGTTTTCAATGTTTTGTTTTATAAGAAATCTTATTTTAAGACTGGAAACATGATAAAATGACTTGTTGAAATAGTTTTTTTTTTTTCTTTTTGCAGTGCCCTTCTCCTCTGCCAGGAAACGTTCCCATGGTACTTCATCTCCTCATTTGGTCCCTGCTCACGCAGGCCGGATTATGGATGGAGACTAGAATACTTATAAGGCCAAGTTCACTGCTGCACCACAGACAGAGCTGGGCTACGTATCCCTCTGTTTCTCCACCAATACTGAGTGTCAAAGCAACAAAATAAAAGCCACAGTAAACTGCCTTAGAGTATTCCCAGTCCAAATAGCTTTTATTCGTGTCAAACTTATTGTTGAGGATCGGCAGAAGGGAGCAGAGCGACCTCCATCAACACTAATGATGACAAATGAGCAGGCCGATGAAATTTCATGATGATCTCATTGCGATGTGAAAACAAGAGAGAGGAGTTTATGTGCAGCGTGTTTATGAGACTTTAGAGGAAACAGTGATTACAAATGAATATACCCGACTTATTGTCCGCAGCCTTCCTTGAAAACAATATGGTGAAAAAGTTGTCATATACCCCGTTTGTGAACGAGGTGAAAATGACATCTGGTTGTGATGCAATGCGCATTTTCTCAAGCAAATAAAAGTGGAAGGAGGAAGGCTGTGGAGGCAATAGCAAATCCACATTCTCATAAAGGGGCCTCAAAAGATTAATTTCAGTAGTCTCTGTTTAGATCATTAAACATACTGAAGTCCTTGTGCTGTACCCTGGTGGTTGGTAGCCAGCGGGTCCACCCTGCCGCTGTAGGAACACTAACACGCCAGCTCACACCACATCGTCCTCTCGTTCTCAAGTTTAAAAGTAGCACTGGTTTCCCAAATCCTCTTGGCACCTTTTTTACTGTAAATGTTAGTTTATTGATGGTAAATTCATCCCAAGACCCCTTTTTAAACAGGAAAAGGAGCCCATATTCTCCAGCGGATAAATGGAATTAGACTTTTATACTGTGTTGTTGTTGTACTCGTTAGAATTAGCATGATCACTGGCTCAAATGCTAACCGCTCACAGAGATGCCGGTTAATGCACTCTCCTTTGCTCTCTATAAAATGATAGAAAAGTACTTTCTATATAAATCTGACTTGATTTGACTTGACTATTCTTGACCAAACTCCTCTGGGCCTTAAGCTGGTTGAAAGCCATCGGCTCATGTTGGTGTTCACTGTGTCACAACAATACATGTAAGATGTGCCCGGTTGAATTTCATCAAACTTCCAGAAGCACATGTTCATACGTGGAAAAGAAGGATTGTGTATATATGCTGATTAAATGTCTGACTAACAGAGAGACTGATAGGTCATGACCTTTTGGGATTTTGACATGAACCTGCCTCACTTCTCATAGCCCAAGTCGCCAAATGGACAGTAAATACACTGTTTACACTCTGCAATTACACACAAATGACATAACTGACTCTAATACTGTTTTAAACATATTTAAATCTGCTATAATAGATTATTTGGGGCACTTGAGGGCAACACAATACACAAGTAAACACAGCATCGACAGTTATCACTTAGTAAAGTTGATATGGTGAATGTGCTAGCTAACAGTTGCCTGTTTACACATCCAGCAGAGACAGAGCAACATTAGCATTGATGCGGAGTCATGTTTGTAACCATCTAGCCAACGTAAGTCCAACATTCACTCTCTTTTTAGCTCTGTGTGGAATATCTGACTCTTTAGCTGCTAAATGCACCACTATGTTGACCAGCTAGTTGCTAACTTTAGCTGTTTGCCTTTTGGTGCTGGTCAGGTAGTGTTCAGTGGGTTTTTCGAGTTTTTTTTGGTTTGTTTTCACTGGAAACAGCTGCATTCTGTGGCTAAAAATGACGCTGGCGAGAGAAGTGGTAGGGAACCAAAACAGTAAAGTTGCAGCCGGAAAAAACCAAAACAAAGGAATGCTGAGGTGAGCTGCAGATTCAGGTGATTCTCTTTGGGTTTGTCACAGTAAGCATCACCTATACTCATTTGATTAATTGTTTAAATAAAAGGTTAGATTAGAGCAGCTTTAAATTTGACTGTTTTAGGCAACAAATATAAGATAGCAGGATTTAGTATTTCTACCCTGACACATATAACCAGGCAGGCTTTGACTAACTTTACAGACAATACAGTTAGACAGTTAAACGAATTAATAAAATGAAAACTGGAAATATAATCAGAGACGGAGTATTTGGCTACAGGGATTTAGATTTATGACCTCAGTATTTGTAAAATCCTGGCTACAACCTATCAGTACAGGCCTAACAGGTTCACATAAAAACAATGACATATACAAAATATATAAAAACACCATTGCTCTTTAGGTGCAATTTCAAATAATTTAACATGACATCAACTGTGAAGTGAAAAGTGTATTTTTACTTCGTTTGCAATTATATATGACACTGTTATACAAAAGAAAACCTTTACATGCAGACTTGATGATATTTACACATAGAAAACGGAAAATTTGACAGAAACAGAAAACAATAAGTGCACAAAGAGCATGTGGTTTAAGTTCACATGTAGGTTTTTGTGCAGACATTTCAACCTCAGCTGCCTTCCTTCAGGGGAAAACACAGAGGGAGCGTTACGGTATCATTTTACTTTTTCACACCCTACAGATAACACTATTATTAATGATTGCACCATGAAACCCAAAACCACCTGCCAGATTTGCTAAAGCCAAAACAACAGTTCTCACCTTCTTTTTGCACAGCTATATCAGCGACGAGATGGGAACTCCATAAAAGCAGAATAAGTTGAAATGCCGAGAGCCTTTCTCTCAAAAGTCATGGAGTAATAATGAGAGTCTGTCATCCTGCTGTACCCTGGCCTCTTCAAGTGGAGCAGGTAAATATTTAGTGAGGACTGTGATTGCTGCCGGCCATGGCCTATTCATCTCTGTCACCAAGTAATAATGGAGAGCCGTGAACACTAATGTGAAAGAGGGAAAACATGCTAACATGCTCTGCAGAGAGCGACTGTTTGCATTGCTTCAGTACAATTGACTCCATCCCTCCATTGTGCGCTAATGAGTCTTTATCTTGTGTTAACACTGCGCGCAAGTGTTGTTTTAACGACAATGTTTGTGTTTTCATCAACTGTAAAGCATTTTATAGTTCAAATAATGTTGTTTGTGCTGATTAGTGATCCCATTCAAAAGGGGTTGTCGGTGTGAAAATACCGCCCCTGCCAAAAAGAAAACCTTTATAGAACAGACTCATGTACATGTGGTTCTGTTTTCCATTAAGAGCATACAAGTAGCTCAGTGAACAGTCATGGCTCACATCCAAGGAAATGTTTCTGCAGGCTCCATTAAAGATGGATCACTTCAAATTGTGATGTCAGCTACACCGGGTGACTTTCCTATTGGCTTCCCAGGGGTCAGCTGGCGGGAAGATCCTCCTCTGCACTTACAGCCACGAGGTAAATATACATCTGTGTAAACAAGCGTGAGTGACAGTCCAAGGGGGCGTCATGGGAGCACAATAAGGAGGGAATAAGGCCTCCATATGTGTATAAACACAGAGGGGAGGGATGTGTCCTGCCCTGTGTAGCCTGCTCCTGTAGAGAGAAATGGAGTCATGTTTGCCTGTCAGACAGAAGAAAAGGGAACACGGGCTGCTTGCAGGGTCAGTGGGAGCGGCTTCAAATCCTCCTTTGTGCTCTTGGGCCTGCGTCGGAGACAATGCGGATAATGAGGGAGGAATTTGGCACAGGGTGAAGCGGGCGCGTACACACACACACACACACACACACACACACACACACACACACACACAGGGGAAGCACCTCGCCCCGGCCCCGGGGAGCCCAACCAGCCAGCTGTCTCAGCTTCTGTCTCCCCGGGGCAAGACGCTCTATACACACGATCCACCATCAGGAGATGTGATTGATGTCACTGGGTACATTTCATTGTGTGGGCTGTTCAAACTCTCCATCCTCTGATAAGAATAAGTCTAAATTCTAGGATCACTTGTGAGACATCAGATTACATTGTCTGTTTTCTGTGTCAAGAGGGATCAAGTGGCAGAATAGTGTTAATGAAAGCCGAAGCTGTATTTTTTTTACTGTAATTAAACCTTTCAGTCAACCTGTTTCATACACAGACACATTTATTTTCAAGTCACAATCACAAAGTCACATAAAGACATGTCAAAGACAACTAAAACACTCATTTTTTCCTTTTTTTTTAAACCATTTTTGAAAGGTTTTAAGTTCTGCTGTAACAAAGCAAGCCATTAATCATCTGCACGAGCCCAGCATTGTGTTACTTTCTCAATCTGGTCACTTTCCAACTCATATTCTTTATTTATTGCCATCATTGAAATGGATGTCGGGTTTTACAAGTGTGTCCTTTGCTCATAAAGTGCCCAGTGCCTGCAGCGGCTTCTCACTGCAGCTAATCAAAGCAGTGCAATATGGATTTTCATACATTTACATGACGGTGCAGTTCACTGTAAAACATTCTTTTAGTTTTAGGATATAACACAAATCTTATTATGGGGGATTATAGGAAAAAAAGATCATGATCTAGTTAAAGTTCTTGTGGTGATTCAGAAGTTATTTGGGGTTTAGATCATTTTCAGTTTGTGTACAGGCCTCAGTAAATGGATACAAACAGTTTCTTCGCAGCTGTTCCCCAGTAAATAAAGAGAATAAAACAAACAGCAACACTTTTCATCACGCAGTGTAAATGTTTGTGTTTGAGAATTCATGCCTGGCACACATACAGTGCATACTGCTGCAGATCCCAAAGACGGGCCCACAGACCTCTATGGACTCTTGGAGGTGGCACAGTAGAAAAAATGTTTAATTTTATCGTTTTTCTGCCAGTGATTACTGTCTGAATCATAGAATTTTTTTACTCCCACACGCTCTTGCTTCCAAGGAAATAAAAAATATGTTGTAAGACTGCAAGGAAACGATTTTTTCAAGTGTGATTTAGTGATATCAGATGTTATCAGATGTCTGCGGCCTCTTGCACAGCATCTATTAGGGGTCCCTAACATAAAAAGTTTAGAAGCCCACGGTGGAGCCTGCCAGGACTCGGCGGGGAGGGACTTTCTGGACACTGCATGCGCAAAACAAGTCCAAGGGCGCAAGAAGTGGATGATGAGAGTGAATGACAACACGGCATGCGGTAGCTCAGAGAGGAGAGGATATTTTTGGTGGATCAAAAGGGACGATTTTTCATCTCAAACACACATTTGATTAAAGCTGCCCCTCGGAAAGGATGTGGCGCAGTAAAGTTTATCCGGACTTACAAAGCGCGCCGGTGGAAGTTTTCCCTACGCATGCAACAGCAGAGGAGACAGTTTGGAGGATTTATAATCGCAAAGAATGGCAAAGATAACGCGCTCTACACCGCTGACGTTTCTCTTTTCTCTTGGGTTTATAAAAAGCAAAAGTAGCGCGGAAAGTTTACATCTCGTGGTAACGCAGCAGGTGACCAACGCGGCATGAGATCTGTAGCTGCAGCTCGATCACAGGCTGTACTTTAATACGATTGAAGGCAATGTGAAATGGTCCCGACTTGTCACAGAGTCTGGGAGGACATAACTTGAGAGGAGCGTGCGTTTCAAAAATCACAGTCCACCATGAGAGCGCTGAGTTTACTGTGCGTAATAGTCGCGCTGTGGCAGTCCAGCCTGAGCAACAGAAACTGTCCGGACCTGATTGTTGACAGCTGTCACTGCTCGGCTGAGAGGTCCAAGGAGCTGAGCAGGCAGCACGTCCGCGTCAAAGTTGTATGTGATGATGTGGACTTGATGGACACCCTGCAGCCCAGTTTCCTACCCAACAGAACCGTTTCCCTGTAAGTAGGCTCCGTCAGCTGCTTCATACCACTGACAACACCTTCTAATAAGGGGGTTCACGTGTGACCCAGGGACCCCAGCCAACTTTTCATTTTCTGTTGATTCAAATACTAGTATTGGGATACTTTCCTGTGGATGGAAAGTTGGCTGGGGGACCTGGAGCTTTCTAAAGTGCCCCTGGAGATCCATAAATCCCAGTTTAGGGACCTGAATGCATGAGCAAGAACATTAAGTGTTATAAATTGATTCCACAAGGTTAAACCGCTTTGACACGATTCATCAGTAAGTCTGGATAAAACGAGTTTTAGAAGGATGCCACACATCAAAAATGAAATCAATAAACTACAGTTTATATTTCTTATATAGGGACACTGTATTGATACCATAAAAGATTTGAAAAACACCATAAGGTCACTAAACTCACCCAACTTACCACTTCAGTGATATTATAGAAATACTGCAAAAATCAACTTAACACTCAGTAACACTGTAAGTTCCTATGGAGATTATATTTTTCTGTACTTATTAGCTTAAATAAATTGAAATGCTATTTTGTCATGGTACAACATGACAAACAGAACCTTTAAGGCTGCAAGTATTGATAATTTAATTTATGGATTATTTTGTTGATTAGTTTTTAATAAAAATTGTACAGATGGACTGTTTTAGGCTATAAAACATCAGAAATGTGACTATCAGAAAATAGTTAAAAATGCTGATCCCAAGTTTCCACAGCTGAAGATGACTTCTTGAAATTGCATGTTTTGTCTGAGCAACAGTCTGTAAAAGGTAATTATTTTATAAAAATATAAGACCAAAAAAGCTGCAAATTCTCATGTTTGAGAAGCAGAGAATGCTTGACATTTTTGTTTTATGAATGAATTTAGCAATTATTAGAGTTGTTGGCCATCCATTTCCTGTCAATTGAATAATCAACTAATTGTTTCAGCACTTGGCATCTTGGTTAAATACGAGTTGTGATGCTTTTTAAAAACCAAATACCATCAAACAGAATTTCATTATACCATACATACACATTTGATGTGTTTAATCCCATAATCATATATCACTGTCTATAATGCAAAAGTCAGCAAAAGCAACATGAGGACTAAAACCTGTAACTGCATCAGTCATCCTTGTAAAAATGATTCATCAATGTGTTTTTGGAGCCTTTGTGGTCCCTAGAACCCACTTTTGAGAACCACCGTCCCCGTGTAAAGATACATTGAAGCCTCACCTGTCTTCTGACTAAGTGTTGTTACACATCTGCATAAATCTTTTACCTTCCCCTGCGTTCTTTAGGGACATTATTTGCATTGCATTCAAAGTTATTCAAACATAGGTGTTGCGCTTCGAATGGGACTTTGAGAAACCTCTCTTAGTATTCATCTGCGCTCTCTTGTAGATGAAATAGCGCTGCAAACACTAGAGGGGTTGATAACTCTCTCCACACGTTCCCTCTCTCTCTGCAGGTGCGCAGATTGACTGATAGATTAATAGACTGTTTTATTCCCGGAAACTTGAGGTGTGCCTTCACAGTGTAAAAGCAAATACTAATGTAAAGGCCCTTGACGAGTTACAGCCAACCACTCATTCTGTACTACGAACACCAGTTGATTAATGGTAGCACTTTGCTTACTGCAATTTATCTGGAGTGGTGTTTGCTTCTGTGTAGGCAGGGTTGCTTTTGTTCATTTAAGTGGAGAATGGTTAAAGGCTTTGTTTTGTTTTCAACATTCGTCAAAGTGGTGCTGCTTTGTCGCTTGCAGGCACTAATGAAGTTTGATTCTTAAGTGGTCTATATAGATAAATAATGCTACCACTTGCCATTTTCCTTAAAAGTATACACTAAGTATCAAACTAACTGGATGCAGCTTGAAGTGTCTCTCCCAGAATGACATCTTTTCTCTAGCTGAGGAAGTTTAGGTAGTGTGTTCACTGTGTTATGATTACACCATTCCTCATTCAGTCCTATTTCTTGGTAAACTAAATCCTACAGCGGAGCTCTAGCTGGCCAGGAAGCAGTTTTCCTGCGTTAGGAAGTGTGACCTTTGTCAGGCTGAAATGGCCTCCCTGCTCGCTCTTTTGTTTAGATGTGCTGTGCAAATAAACAGATATATCAAGGGAAGTATGCACATACCGATCTCTCCCCCTGTAGACTGCCCAACAAATCTCTCAAATGTCTCCTCTCATTTTCTCCTGATCTCACCACCTACGTGGACAATGAGCTTCTTGTAGAGCCATTTCCTCAATGACAACTCAAGCAAAGTGTGTCACGTTCAAGTATACTAACCCAGATTCAAATGCCATCTCTAATTAAAGGCACAGATTGGGATTTGTTGTTTTTCTTTTTGCCTTTTATTATTGTATCTATAAAATGTTTATGAGGAATGAACCCTGCAATAATGCAGTGCCTTGCAAATACCCAAGAAAAACAACTTAACAAGCAAATGAAAGAACATTAGCATAAATAAGAGAGATGAAAATAAGCTGTATGCAAGAGTGTGTCAGTAACTCTCTGTGCAGCAGAACACCCTCGATTAACACCTCAGCCTGTTTTACTTATCTTCCATGAGGGGGGGACCGGGAGTCGAGGACTTTGGAGCTTGGCCTGACAGCTCCTTTGACCTTGAGACCTATCTGGTGTAATCATTTCAACGCTGCCAAGCAGCACAGGCACGGTCTCTCCGCAGAGAGAAGCAGCAGAGATTGCAGTCGACACCTGTCTCAGGCAGTGCTCTAACAGGAGGACACACCACTTGTCCAGGGGGAGAGAAGAGACAGACTGTGCAAGAGGCAAGGGGATGGAGTGAAGATGGAAGATAGACATAGAGAGGCGGTGAAAGAGCCATTAGAGAAATAGAGGGAGTGACAAAGAGGATGCTGGGAAGCTGGGGATGGGAAGTGTTTGGTAAAATGTCACTTGATCGCTGAGACCAAGGCTGATTGAGATGATGTGACTGCCACAAGCGGAGTGTTTGGACAGGGACGCGCTTGTTGCTCAGTCACAGCTGATTGTAACTGAGCCTCTGAATCTCCTCACTGTTGGAAATTGCATGAAAAGAGATGCACACTGTGCACTTACATAACTTGAAACTTATAAAGTTTGTACTACTGCTGCTGCTGTTGTTTTCCCTCTTGCTGAGCTGTTGTGTTGCCACCAGGCCTGGGTCACATAGCATTTGCATATTATTCTGACTATTTATTTTTACCTGCTGTGTAGCCCAATGTGTGGGGTTTAAATTGACTTTCAAATATTGTCTCGGCAAATGTCTACATTTCTCAGACCTGAACTTTCTAGGACTCAGTGTAATCCAACTACTGTGTTGCTGTTAAAATCCATTTAATGCTGTAGACTGCAGTGTTCGTTTAAACACCTGATTTTGATTTAGTTTTAGCCTTTCATTTGATTAAAATGTATAATTGTAGTCACATTTAGATTACTGTTTCTAGTTTTAGTCAACAAAGACTTATGACATTGTAGTCTAGTTTTATTACAGTAATCTTTTAGTGAAAATCGAGATTTAGATTGTTGCTAGCCCACATCAATCCTCCCACCAATAGCCTCTAAACAAGAAAGATAGCCAGCTGAAAGTCATGTCAATATATTTTTTTTTTATTAACAATGGGTTTGTAAATTTGATGTGTAATGTGGAAGGAATCATTTGCAGTGACAAACCCACAGAGAATTATCATCCGACGGCAGTTACTCACCTCTATAAAGCTTTATAGTGTCTCTCAACTCATCGTTTTGGTTTTTTGGCCCCCCTGTTTTCTGTTTTCTGCAAAAAAAGGCCTAAAAACCCACTGCACACTACCTGCCTAGCACCAAATAGCAAAAAACAAAGTTAGCAACCAGTTGGCAAACATGGTGGAGCATTTAGCAGCTAAAAAATCAGACATTTCGCTCAGCAGTTGGTGGAGACCAAAAACAGAGCATGAATGGGAATGAATGTTAGACTTACGTTCACCAGGTTTACAGAAACACAACTCCAAATGAATGATAATGTCGCTCCGTGTCTGCTTTATGTGTAAAGAGGCATATGTCAGTGCTGTGTCCTCAACTTCATGCTGCTTGTTCTCAAGTGGCCAAAAACACAGGTATTGCAGGTTTAGCATTACATCTCTGCTAGTTCACCTTTTTGTAAATGTCAGTGTAGTGGCCTGCTTGTTTCTTTGGTTTATTCAGCTGCTTTGTTGCTGCTGCTTCTTGTCAGATTTTTAGTGGGACTGTGCAGGCATTTAGTCCATAAATCTGTTATTTTTGCCAAGAAGCTGTAACATCAGCTAAAATTATTGGTGTAGACAAAACATTGCCGAAATTCAAGATGATGTATATTAGTGGAACAGGTCAAGCAGCTAAATCACCCCCTGAGGAAGGGATCATTTTTAGGCAGCCGAGGATTGATTTGTTTTACCAATCAAGAGCATACAATGTGCTTTTCCACAGATGCATGCAAGTTTCTGAATAAAACTTTGTATTAAAACAATAATCAGCTCATTTGTCCATTTATCTGTGTAGTTTTTGTATGTGGACAAAAAATGTTAATACATTTCAACATCAGTTTTTGTCCAAGACTTCTATTTACTTAGTTTTAGTTTCATTTTCTACTTGAGAAAAAGGTCGTCAACTAATATTTTTTGGCATAGTTTCCTTAAGAAAATGAACGCTGGTAAACAGCCTAAAACAAAATTCTAGATATTTTTGCAGCATTGTAATCATTTGCGATGGTTACAGTTTGTAACAATTCATTTAAAAAAATGCAGTATGAGATACATTTAGGGCTCTTTTTTTTATTTTTATTTTTTTACAATTTTTGAATTTTGATTTACTTTACTGCTGCAGTGCTGCAGGAGAGATGCAATGTCTCTGATCTACTGTGCTTTCAGCTGCTGAAAGTGATCTTCTGGATTTGTACATGTTCTCTGACGGAAGCACACTAAGCTGCTCCAAAGCCTGGTTGTCTCCTTTTCGGGAGGGAGAAAACGAGGGCATTTGGTCTGGGCTAGAGCCAAAATCTGGAGGTGTTTGGCATAAAGTAGCTTGCTCTGTGGGTCCTCATCATCATCATCATCCTTTCAGAGACAGACAGGAGGGGCTGTTTGTGGTGTCTAAGGGGAAGTTATCAAGACGAGGCCGTAGCTGGCTCCAAACCACTACAAGAACATGTCAGTCATCATACCAGTGTAGAGGAAGGACCCAGGAGATGCGACAGGAAGCGACTGCTTGGCTGTAAAATAGTCGGTGGGTTTTAAATAATACGCTGCTGCACTGTGGGTGGACAGTTTGTGATATCTGATTCAATAGAATAATCAAAGGAGTCAGAGGTTAGTATTGATCTGTGTGAATCCTTGTGAACAAACATGTCAGAATTCGTTTTCTTGCTTCTTTTCCTAAAATGGCTCTCTGCATTCTCCCGTCTTATTTGTTGTATTCTATAAATACAATTCTGTATATTCTTTTCTCCCCTTCTCTCATTTTCTCTTGCTGTTACTCCTTGGGGGCTTTTTTCTCATCTGCTGAGGTGCTGTTTGTGCTCTACCCTCTTCAGAGTTCTGAGTACTTCCGCATGAATATTTCATTGACATGCACACATAGCCTGTCCATATTCTCCTGTGCATTACCCCACTGACAAACCCTGTGAGTGTGCACAGGACCAAGACGTTCAGGGTGTAAAATGTCTTAAATGATATGTCACACACATACATAGAGAGCTGGCTGTCAATCTGAAGAGATATGACCATATGACCCTGATAAAATATGTTGCATCTAACATCTCAAGCTGCGAGGAGTCATGCCAGTCTGTCCTTCTCTCTCTGTCTCTCTGTTGGCTTCTTTCGTGCTTATCTCTGCTGATATGGATGATTTAAAAAAAGCAAAAGGTTCATCTTTAGATGAGTGCACTCTCCAGTATCGGTCGTCTAAGCCCCAGAGGACGTAATACTTTTAGATCCCCCCCAGCACTTTCCCTTCTTCAATAGCTAAAGCCAAGAACATTTGCCCTTGTGTTATCTGTGTGCTCAAGAAACCGTGAGGTCAAGGCTGATCCATAATGTTGCTGCCGGCCTGGTCTCTTCAATCTGCGTACAAATAACAAAACTTTACAATTTCAAATTGTGTGCAGTACGTACGCCAATCCTTCCCAGTGAACTGACGTCAATAAAATGCGACTTTCTTTTTTGTTGGCAAAAGGTTGCAAAAGCAGCAGGAGAGCACTGTTCAAGATCTTAACCAGAGATTTTTAACATTCTGTCAGACAAACCTAACAAACAGCATTAAATGAGATGCAAAAAGGTTAAAAATGCAGTGTTAAATTGGCCTATCACCTGCACACAAAATTGAACTTTAACGCAATTTGAAAGTGTAAAGTCTTGTTATTTGTACGCAGACTGTGAGACCGGGTTGCAGCTGCATGCTAGAACCTGCCAGTCTCTTTAATAAGTAGCTATTGATTAATCTCTCTACCAGCAAAGGGTTAGTTTTTTTGTCAAGGTTTCTTCCAGGCCTCTGTGGATGTATGTTGATATCACTCAGAGCTCGTGCAGGTCCACTGGTCCTCAGATTGGCTGTCTGAAAAGCTCTGTAACCAGCGTTCATGTGGTGCGCCTTAAAGAAACAGCTGATCAGTTTTGCTTTAGACAGTAATGATTCACTGATCAAGAGTTCATGACCGCTCGGGGAGAGAGGAGCCTGTAAATTGTGCTATAGCCTTGAAACACCAAGAATGTGTCGAAACCCAGTCTTACCATCTAAAAATATTAGGTAAAGATAAATACAGTGTCTGCCAAGGATACTTCTCGGCTCTGCTATCCCTGCCTCCTCCCTGCACCGCTGAGTAAATACTGAAGTTACTTAAAGGGTCATAAATTTGGAAGAGCAGAGGAGGCCAGTTTAGAAGCATGTTGTCTTTTCCCTATTTTCTGACTTATTGTAATACAAGGTAATTAAAACCCTTAAGTGTGTTGCTTCTGTTGCAGAGTGATCACAGTGGGAAGCATATTAGCTCTCCTGCTTGTCTCACAGGAGTCTTGGCAGGGCCTTATCAGCGCTCTGTGCTGGTGTGTGTGTACACTTGCCGGTCTGTGTGTGCATAGACTTACATATTGTGTTTGTATCAGGGAACCACTGTGTGGGTATATGTGTATATGTAAACCTCTTGACATGTGTTAGTTTGTATATTTGTCAATCAGAACACCGTCTCACCTCATCCACATGTTTCTCAGCTCAATCAATGCAAGTCATTGATGTTATGCGATAATATCACATGTATTTGATGGTGAGCTAAATACTTTTAGATCACTGAGGAATCTAGCTAAGTAATCATTTAGGATAGTTGATTCCATAAACACCTTGCCAAAAATATTTTAAACAGATACTGCTCATTTCTTTGTCAAATTAAACACTGTGCTTTAATTACAATAAATTCCTGACTAGGGTTGGGGTTTGGTAGCATTTTATTGAATCTGAATCACATGGAATCCATCATCAAATCCCTTGAGGTTTAGCTTTCAACATTTGTAAGTAACTAAAAGGATAAATAACTTAAACTTAAGGAGATTCTCACTCTGCTGGTCTTATTGGTCTGCAAAAAAGTCTAGGATCATTATTGATAATACAGAGGTGTTTCAGAGTGGTGCACCTTTATCCTCAAAAAGGATCCTAGGCTGAGTACAAACACATTAAAGGTGCCCTGTAGAGTTTTCTTGTAAAAAAAAAAAAATGTTTACATTCAGTATTCAGAATAAATCAGAATAGTCAACAAAACCTCAGTGGGAAAGGTGCTAGATACAAAGTCAACTAAATTACAATACCAAAGAGTACCCGCACACTCAGTCAAAGCTTGACGTTTGAATCAACTACGAGTCTTCCTCTGGCAAATACATTTAATCTTTCTCACCAAAATGTACTGTGTTTATTCTTGAGGCCTCATAAATGTCTTGAATACATCTTTTTTCTCATAAAACATTAGCAAAGCCAAATTTTAAATCATGCATTGTTTACATCCATGTTTGCAAGCTTGTAGTCTTCTTCTGTGTTTGGCACAGTGCCACGCTGCTTTGCGCATTACTGCCACCACTGGTCCATCAATGGAACAGTGTGAAACCTGTGGTAGGAATGTGAATTGTGTCGCCTGCCTGCTTGCATATGTGCATCCTTGTGAGCGTACATTATACAAACAAAGCAGGGACCCAAATCCATTGCTCCATAGTGCTACTAGTGCTCAAAAACTCCACAAGGTAACCAACTGCCAAAAGTTTCATTATAGCATTTCAACAAGTTACTCGCAGAACGTACATTAATCGGCGACATCTGATATAATCTGCCACCAGTGATGTTTGTAATTTCTGCTGCTGAAAGTGAGAGTAAGAATAAAAAATCTGCTGAAGTTACATTAATGTTTCTGCATTGCTCTTTGGTCATAAAAATGTTCGATGAGAGATTCATTAGCATTAGGGCAAATTAAGGTATTTTTATAACCAGGAACCAGATCCAAAATGGAACCAGCTAATGGAACCCCAGCCAGTTCAGGACTACATTTCCAACCTGGTCTTACAATCTGCGTACAAATAACACCACTTTACACTTTCAAATTGCGTGCAAAGCATACGCCAAAGTCCAATTTTGCATGCAGGTGATACGCCAATTAACGCTGCATGGATTTGTGTCTCATTTAATGCCATTGGTCAGAATTAGGCACAAAAATCACTTGGTTAAGGTTAGGGAAAGATCATGGTTTGGGTAAAAACAGTAACATGACGTTTTGAAGTGACACTGAAAATCTCTAAAATGCCCAACATGATGGTAAAAATCTATGGTTAAAATACCCAATGTGACGTTGGGGGTCTTCAACAGTGCTCTCTTGCTGCTTTTGCAACTTTTGGCCAACTAATTACCTAGCCATCCACCCAACCTGCCTCCTCCTAATAAGCCAAAAATCACTATACAAAATGAAAGAAAGTCACCTTACATTGATATCACTTCCCTGGGAAAGATTGGCCTATCACCTGCATGCAATTTGAAAGTGCAAAGTCATGTTATTTGTACGCAAATTGAAGAGACATTTCCCATAGGTCTGTTTGCTTCCAGTCAAGAAAATGATGTTGCTGCATCTTTTGGTATCAAAGAAGAGCTATTTTTGTGAAAAGCTCTTTATGTAAAATGAAGTGTAAAGGTTACTAAAGCCTCCAATCTCAAAGCAGTTACAACTTTAAATCCCTAGTTTTAACATTTAGTCTAATGTCTAGCAAGAAACAATATTAAAAGCAGGCTAGAAACAAGTGTCAGCATCCAGATACAAGCCAGAGTGAGGCAAATCTATCCAAAAATAAGACACCTGATTGAAGTTAATTCTTGAAAAGCAAGTGAAAATACCTCCCCTCACTGGTACATTTACTCACTTCTAACACTTGAACAAACAACTTTTCCCTCATAGTGTAGTCTGTATTGTAAAGGATTGAGTCCCAGGCAGATGTGCTTCACTGTTATCTAGAGACTACAGTATGTGAAGCTCTGTTAACACGTACATCTGTAGGTAACCCCTGAAGCAATGTCTGTTTCCCATCCAAGGTCAATGTTAGTAGATATGAAATATGTTATTTTGGTTAGCTGTGCCTAGTAACCCTATCTTCTAGAATAACAGGGTTTGGCTGTTTGAAGAGAAGTGGCTAGAAACCTTGAGGCCAGCGGATCCAAATGTTTGTAATAGTTCACATTGTGATCTTTACTCCACTTGGTCCTCGTGATTGGTGTGTTGGATGGCGTCTGTTGACGCTATTTTTGTTTCTGCTCTCCTATAATAATACAGTTGGATGTCTCTGGTGCATGGCAGCCAGGCTAGTTTCTCGAGCGGTGACTTTTTAGTTGGACCTCACAGAAATATCCCAGCTGTGGCGTGGAGAGAGAAGGAAAGCCAGAGCTCCTGTTTTAGGGAAGAACTGATTTGGATCTCACTTGCTGTGTTCAGTCACTTCCCTTGACGCTATTGTCTATGAGAACTGAGGCAAACTGCTATCTTGGAATTACAATATTCTTCTAACATTGACACACACAATTAGTTATTATTATTTGTAATTTACTGTATAATACTTGAAAAAAAGTATTTACATCATGGAATATAAAAAGAATGAGTGATTTATTACTTAAACATGGCAATGTGCAATTTTGAGCTCATAAAAATGCCAAATTTGCACACAAAACAACCTCTATGGCATATAGAAATGTGAATGCAGCACTTACTAGATGTGAACTTGTGGTCAGATGTCTTATATGGATATTATACAGTGTCTGGCTGTGGCTGGCGCTGGAACACAGTAAGCAATGACATAGACCATTTGCTGTGCTGCAGCCTGCAGAGACAATACTGAATCTGTCCACTCCTCCCTCATTGAAAGCAGCTTATCCGCAGAGAACATAATTGATAATGTAAATAGAGAGTTGGACGGACACTCCAGAAGTTTGTCATGGGCTGTTTACATAATGTTCAATTCTGTTTTTCCTGTGATTTCCTGGACGTTACGCAGAGGCCTGAGATAGGCATGTAGGGGTCGGCAAGCAGATGCACACACACACACAAACACAGACATACACACAGCATAGCACAGCACAGGACACGCTTGAGTTTGCACAAACAGAGGCTGCCTGTCCCTGAGTGGGACGTCCGTCCGCAGAGGGAGGTGTAGCAGTCTGGGGAACAGAAGGGAAGCATGGGACAAAACACAGTGACAGCACCATGTATCTCATGATCTCAGTGTTGACTACCTTCACTTCATCACACAATCCATATGTGGCTTTAAAAGGAGCTGCTGAGGCTTCTCAAAGCTTAATGTGTTTGTGTTTAGAGCATGGTCCTGGAAATAAAAGAATAAACTCCACTTGGCCAGTAAAACTGAAACTATTATGAGGGCTTTGGTGATTTTTCAATAAATCTGTGTGTGAAATATTGTGAAATTGACCCATTCAGTCTTCCAAGTACTTTCCCACCATGTCCAGTTGACTCCATGCTGGCTTATATCTACTACAATTTTCTGCTTTCAGAGAGCTTTGTGTCAAGATGAATCCAAACTGACAGAACCTCAGTAGGATATTGATGTCTGGATCAACAACAATAAAAATCCATATGAATTGTTGCTTACTCACTTTTGACTCTTTAAATGACTGCCTGTAAATCTTATGGTTCATTCCCACACAGCTTAGGTATTCTGATTGATTTGTGGAAAAAGATAGGCTTTTTGCACATAGGTGCATAGGGTTCTAATAATAGTGATACTAGATATCTAAAGTGTTTGGAGGGTTTTGTCTTTTTTATCAATCCAAAATCAAAAATAAAAGAGGAAATGTTAAAGGAGTGGAGTGTAGTTTAAACATAAGTAGCAAATGTTAGCATGCCAGGCTAACTAGCTTACTACCGACAACCTTGCATATTTTCAAAAGCAAGGGGCATATTATTAGCTAACTATATTATGTTAAAAATACCTGTTCCAGACTGGAACATTCACTGCTTGGTAGACCATGGTGCTAGTATATCTGAGTTAGGCCATTTTCAAACCTACGTTGTTTAGTCCGGTTGACTCGGACTCTGTTTCCTTTTCCCGCTTTGTATCATTTATTTGGGAAGATCTGAACGGCAATCAGACTTGGGTGTGGACCGAAACAACTGCACCAAGTCTTGTTTGAAGAAGTAGTCAAATTCTGGAGCGGTTCATTTGTGGTGGGAACGTGAGCAAATGAACTATAGTTTTGAAAACGGTCTCAGAATTACAGTAGTGACCTGCAAACAACTGAAGGCGGTGGTCAGTATGTTTATTCATAGATACAGTATCTATGAACTAATCATTACGTAATGATTCATTAATATGGTAGTCTGTTCTGTAGTAAATCATCATTGTTTTCTACAGTAAAGTCCTCAAGTCAGAGTTATTTAGGAACCACTTCCTAACGATTCATCAAATATCAGACTGTAACTGATTTGTTCCTCACTTTGTTGCTTAGTGACTACACACAATATTACTGTTTTGTGATGTAATTTAAAACCATCTCTAAACATTCTTAGTTCAAGAAATCAGGCGATCCCACGTACACCCCAGCATATTTTTGGCCACCTTTGACCTAAGCAGACATCTAATCAGCCAAAATAAAAGTAAACACTTGTAGGGGTGTGCAGAGTCTTTAAAGCATTACCACTGTGTTGCTTTTCCAAGTTGAAACATTTACAATTACTTTTTGGAACATGTAGCCTCAGTCTTTTAGCATTATATCCAGTGTGGTGCCCTTATGTGCTTATTTAAGGCACCTTTACTCTTTCAAAAAGACTTTCCTACTTGCTCTATGTAAAAATATTTTAATCTTCAAAATAACTGAGACATGATACTCTCAGAAGCTGCCTTTCGAGGGAGGCTCAAATGTAAATACAATCTTGGATGTTGACGCGAATTTGCTGACACAAGTCCGTGTCCATCCTGGCCTTTTGCTGAGAGGGGACTTCCTATCTTCAGTCCTGCTTTTCCTGCCAAGACAACAGTTATCACTCTGGGGAGAGATAGGTACTTTCCCCAAAGTATATGATAAGCAAGCTTGTTAAATTAGGCAAGTAGTAAAGGTAGTAGGTAGTTACAAAATAAACTGAAAGAAGTGCAAAATATATTCTTTGTTCAAAAATGTTCCAGGGCATATTTTCTTGTTGGTTTTGTCCAGAAAAATACACAATTTCCATACATTCTTGTGACCAAATTGTTTTTGTTAGTTTATGACTAGTTTGCATGTGTTTGTGCAGTGTGTAAGCCGTGACATTTAAAGTGTACACAGTTGTGCTCTGCTCCTCTAGCAGTTCGGCTAGCAATTTGCTCATTCAGCACAATGCATTGTGGGATCCCACTGCTTAATCCTAGGGTTAAAATGGAGTATACGTTCCCTGCAGCTGTAACGAGCACTCTGTCGTCACGGAGGAGACTGGTGACACATTCCAATTACTCCATCTCTCTCTAAACCTGGCCAATCACTCCAAGAACCTACCTTGTTAAAAGAAGATGGGGAGGTGGTAGAGGACAGTGATGGAGGGATGTGACCTTGTGCAAGTGTGTGTGTGGTCATATGCTGACAGGAGATACGCAACATCACACATGCAAAGAAGGGCTCTGGCCAGCAGATCACATGGGCATGCACTGACCCACACTGTGTCACAGAGACAGAGTAGCCCTGCAGCAGATGATTTAAGAGCTGGCTGGAGCAATCAATATTTTAGCAGATATGAAATCCAGAAACGTCATCCAAGGTGTATTTAAAATGATGTGAATCTGGGCTGTAGAATAAGCGCGATATAAATCATTAGCCGCTTGCCCTGTTGTACTATACAGAGCTTACAGCTCTGTATGAAATTGTGTGTTTGTGTGTGTGTGTTTTCACTGACAATAAACCAATACTTTTTGGCTGAAGCAAACTTGGTTCAACCAAAAAGTCTGCAATATTGTTTGACTTTAAATGTTTCTCAAAGGATTTCTTTTGAAACAGTATCACCAAAACTTATAGTACAGCTACTACGTCTACTACTACTAATTACTAGTTTTTAGTTTGAAGTAATAAGTTTCTTTGTTAAAGCAACTGAAATAAAAAACACAATCTGCAAATTCTAATACTGTCCCTGTATTGTTTGATGTATGCCAAATCTATGTCAAAAAATATGTGTTATATCAAAATCCCTCTCTTTTCTCTTCCTGTAAAATGTTAAAATATTTGTCACCTTGAATTTGGGAGCGTACACATAAATCTACCCAATCAAAAATGATTTGGGACGGCTAGCTCACCCAGCCCATCTTATAAAAACACATTTGACCGTTAGCTTGTGGGTCGAGGTAGCTAGCAGAGCAATATCATAATAGGATGTGTTTGTTTGGATGTCAGTTGGCAAAAATGTAGTTTTAGTCATGCTAGCTGTGTGGCTCTGGAAATGGCAGTTGTCAGTCAGTTGGTCCCCAACTTTGGTCCAGACTGAAATATCTTAAAAACGGTTATATGGAGTTCCCCTGACTTTTCCTCTAGCGCAGTGGTTCTCAACCTTTTTTTGGGCCAGCACCCCCTACCCATTATCCATTATCCTCCCTGAATATTAATGTCAATTATTATTTTGCGTTATAGCATTAAAAAAGCATATCATTAGATGCCAAATAACAGATTTGATTTAATTGGACAGTTGGAATATCGTTATAATTAGTTTCCCATTCAGGGAGCAAAAAATCTATGTGAATAGAAATTATATTTATGAGTGTTAAAAAAATGCAACGGTTAGAAATTTGACAGTCAAACTTTAGTTAGGTCTCGTTATTGATCATGAACAGCAGCCAATCAGAAAGCTGTAATTTGGCGCCTTATCAATTGTTCCAACGGAAAACAAGAGCGGCCTACCAAGAAAAAAGAATGTTCAATAGAATACTGGCGGCATTTTTACTTGTTCTGCCATTTCACTGATATGATATGATTGCTGTTGTTTTATGATGCTATTCAGTTGATTAGATAATCATACCTGCAGCTGTCTGGCAGAGAGAGTCAAATGAAATAACCAGGTCAAAGGCCCACAGCAGTTTTGGAAGGTTTGGGGGGTCCTCCCCAAAGAAAATTTGATATTATTTGATTAAAAACTATGCATTTTCACATAATTTTGGACTATTATCATCACAATATGTATTAAAAAACACACTGTACCATAAAAAACAATAATCACAAAACATTGGTAAAACAGGCTTATAATGAATGGATTTAAACAGCGATTTTCTCATCCTCCTATAGTCAGGCTGTAGCCACTAGCCAGCTGTAGGGGCGACTATAGTTCAAATTTTATCTTTATCTTATCCACAAACAATTTATTTGTCCTGTTTTGCACATATCACAGAGAAACAACAGACTGCATTAATGCCATCTCACCACTTTCTATTTCCTTGCTGGAATAAAAGAAACACATCAGACTTTATGATCCAACTGATAAAGATTTATAGTGTCTGTTAACATTTGACTTCCGTTCCAGATACTTCGTTCCAAAGTTCAGAGCGGCTGTTCTGTGATCAGATTTCCTTAAAGAACACTTCCACTTAAATACAGAGAGTTGAAACTGTTGGAGAATCAGCAGACCATAAAAATCTCCTGCTGTCTGTTTCCTGGTTGAAGCTGCTGATTAATTTCAATTTTGCTAAACTAAGATGTTGAACATTATACCTGCTAAAGATCAGCATGTTAGCAAGGACAGCCTCACAGAGCCGCTAGCATGGATACAGACTGTTAGTCTTGTTTTTTGTATAAAATGAAAATCAAATTTAAATGTAGGTTCTAATAATTACAGGATCAGTTCACCTAAATTACACAACAGTCATCTACAGGTCCATATCTCATTATAGCTCCATATAACACTGTATTTGCTATGCCATGTCCATTTTTGAATGATCCAATCAAATCTAGAAAATGCAACTATACCCAGACGCTCTAAATGGCGGCAATGTGACTTTAACATTCAAAAATTCTAAATCTGCTTCATCGGGACTGTGTGGGTGTAGTTTGATCGGGTTTGATTGATGGTGGCTTGGCAACAGCAAACCCACAACTGTCATCACATTTTGATTCAAATGTTGCTGAATCCTAATTGGTGGTATGTGGCATCTCCTTTTTCCCACTGAGCTTCAAACTTTAAACCAATGAGAAAAGCAAAGACAAGAACACAAATACAGAAATCTCTCTTGTGAAATAACCACAACTGACTTTGACAGAAAACACTGTATTCATGTAGCACTCCATCACCCATAGTGAGAAGTGATGTGAGAGAATTTGTTTTCAGGGCCTTCAAACTTTGGGTAATTTATTACTGTAATAAAACTGTATCCCTTGTATTTTATTTTATTCATTATTTGCCTTAAAGCATTTTGAATTGTTCGAAAGGACACAAATAAACCCAGCTTCCCTTGCCTATAACCACATAAATATATCACTCAATTCTCATGTGGTGTTCTGCACTTCCTGTACTGTCCTGTTATATCAGTATTTCCAGCAGTAACTGGCTCTAAGGTGCTCATGTCTTAGTGTGGAAGGGTTATACTGGACAAACTTAGTGGAAGTTATTAGCTGTGCGAACGAGTAGACTTGATCCCTCATCTGAAATGTCTCTTGCACTCGAACAGCAGGTAACACAGGCCATATGTGGTCTAACAAGTCATTGTGGGATTTTTCCAAACATAACACCAGACTGTACTGTATGTACTGTAGTGTGTGTGCATGTGCTTGTGTGTGTGTGTGTTGGTTAAGTTAACATTTTGTCCTTTGGACGGTTGGGTGCAGGATTACAGTTGGGGTTAAATTACAGGTTGTGGTAAAGCATGGAGTACAGCAGTTCAGGATTAAGTTAGTAAGTGAATAAGTAATGGAAAGACCTCACAAATACAGTAATATTGTATCAGTGTAAGTGTGTGTGTTTGTACATGATTGTATTCTTGTCTCTGCTTTCGCTCTGGTGTGTTTCGGTTTGAGGGAAAGCTTTAGTCCCAAGGCCCCGTGTGCTGAATAATGTGACAAAATTTTGTGTGTGTGTTTGTGCCTGCCAGTAAAATACTCGGTGGGAAGTCCTGTCCAAGCTTTACTTTTCTTGAAGAACACATATTTACATTTCACCATAGACATATTTCATTCAAAAAAAAAAAGGAAACATACTGGCAACAGAGTGCTGTATTGAATTTATAAAAACGGAGGTGCTGCATCGCCTCTGAATATTAATTTATCACTTAAAGATCCCTGTGGTGCGTTTCATTGATTTGTTTGCTGTTGTAATGTGAGCAATGGATGATTGAATTGTGCTGAACCGGCGTTTCTTGTCTATTAGGCCGATATTTTGACATAGGAGTGGAGGACGGGGGTTGGGTTGGATCATTACCCATCTTAACCACAAACGTCCATAAACAAGACAGAAACGTGGCCGGGATGAGTAATTTACAGCCGCAATCTCATCAGACATAAATCCTTATCTCTTGCCAACATATTGACAGTCAGAGGATAAACAATTTATCAGCCATTTGAATAAGTAATTTTCGGCAGCTCTATTTTTGTGATATTTACAAATGTACCTCCCTTCACTGGTCCGGTATGCTCACCTTGTCTTCCCCTCATTTTGTGCCTAAACAGAAACCTGAGTAACAACAAGATCTCCCTGCTGAGGAATGGCTCCTTCTATGGATTGGCTGCCCTGGAAAAACTGTAAGTACTTAAATCAAGCTCTCTTTACTGTTTTGTCCTCCCCAGAGTCCTAATAGCTGTCATCACTGGAGCAGTTCTGCACTGTAACAGGGGAAAGTTAAAAAGGGGGACATTGTGGGAAATTAGGAGATCCTTGTCGAGGTTTACCCTGCAGGAGGCTTTCCAATAGTTTTCACCTTTCTGCCCTCGTTCTTAACCTCAATTGCCACAGTAAATGTCTTAAAAGGGATAATATATAGCATCATATTAAGGCTTAATGCAGTGCAAGATCAGGGAGCTTTAACAGTATGACTGACTGCGCTGAGTCCATCTCGATGAATCCTACATCATGTGCGACGTCTCAGAGGGCTGTATGCGTGCAGCCTGATGATGAGCTCTATGATGGCTGTCCTGCTCTTCCCGCCGGCCCCCCTCAAGTCAACTATTGATTGCTTTCACCTCTGTCCAGCCCAGTGATCACTGCTTTTCTACCTGATAGTGATTCTGACATTGGCTGATGATGAGGAAATCAACGAGGGGCTTGAAATCACACGGAGGAGATGGCTTGATAACTCTCCCTTTCAGTCAATCATCCCCAGATGTATGCATGCACACTCGTTCACATGTAGAACACACATATTAATCCCACGCGCACACACACACACAGACTACATCAGTGACTGCCTTTGAATATTATTACAGTCAGTCAGTTGGCCCCGACTCCCTGACTACTTGACAGTTAAATTCAGATTGGATTAATGTCAGTGGAATAATTCGACCCCTCTTCCACTCCTTTTTGGTTGGTTGTGTCGCCAGTCGACCTACAGGATGATGTCACCTGTCTCCCCGGGCCTCATTAGTGCCATTAAACCTTTCTACCCTCATCCTTCCAGCTCCACTGGAGTGATGGAGAGATGACTGCGAGGCTTTTAAGGACACTCAGCCAAAGGTTTTCCGTGCCTGACCTCTTGGAGCAGCAGTTTGCGTGCCCTATCCTTTCCTTCACCTCACTCTCCGGGTACAGCCTGTCCATCCGTACTGCCACATGCAGCATTTGGCAGAGATACATCTGTCGCTAGCAGTTGACGCCAGGCCAGGTAGCCTCAGTGAGTTGAAAGTGGCGGCCAGCTGTTCCCTCGTCTGGCCCAGCCGACTGACTTCCTGCCTGCCCGCCTGGCTGACTGGCTGGATGTGAGGGTTGTGGTGAATTGGCAGCTGAACGACAATCTTAATAACACATGTGTATGAGTTTGAACCATTCGTGCTGCAGCTGTGGACTCAGTATACTTCTTGCATACTTGAGTAACAAACATACCTGGTGGGGCGGCAATGGGGAAATGGTGATCCCAGAGCACCTATTTAGCCACACATGGCTGAATGGTGGTGTCGGTCTGACTGTCAGTTGCTCAGTCCGTCCGTCCACCACTTTGATCCAGACTGAAATGTCTCAACAACCATTGGATGGATTGCCCTGAAATTTGGTGCAGATATCCAAATAAATTAATCATAGGATGCAGCATGCTGACTGATCCCCGACTTTTCCTCTAGCGCTACCATGAGGTTTACATTTGTCGATTTGAGTGAAATGTCTTGACAACTATTGCCGTGAAATTTGGTTCACACTTCTTCACACTTCATGTCAATTGTAATAACTTTGGCGATCCCTTAATTTTTCATGTAGCGCCACCATCAGGCCAATGTGTCTGATAATAATGTGTACAGCTGTACTCCGTATTTAGTGCTAACTAGCAAATGATAGCATGCTATATGTTAGCATGCTATCAAATGCCAAACATGGTAAACATTATACCTGCTAAACATAAGCATGTGGGCATATTGTGGGCATGTTATCATGCTAACCTTAGTATTTAGCTCAAAGCGCCGCTGTGATTTCTAGTCTTGTTCTTTGTATAAAATCGGAATAAAATTGAAATTTAGGTTCCGATCATTATAGGATCAGTTCACCCAAATTACACAACATATTTTGATGCTTTACTCATTACGTAGCCTCCCGAACCACTGGAGGCTGGCCGTGACGCAGCTTCCAGAAGCTGACCAATCAGAACAGATTGGGCTCATCGGCCTTAAAAAGACAGGAGTTGAGACAGCCTGTTTGAGACAGAGGCTGCATTTTTTAACTGTAAATCATGCAAAGATATTCCAGTAGAACCCCAGATTAAAAATATAGACCTGGAAATGTGCATAATATGGCCCCTTTAAGCATTTATTAAACCATACTAAGTGCTCCATCCAAGAACGTATCATACTGATTATGGCATTCAAGTCCGGCGCAAAAGCACAGCAGCAACTTATTAATCCCCCAAGGAAAATGCTTTTAATGTGACTTCCTTCTATAGCCTACATAGTGCCCTCTTAATGGAGGGTTCCTGTATGTTGGATGATGGCCTGAATCCCCCCATATGGACACAAGCCCATTACCATCAGCCAAACTGGGTCCCACGGGAGCAGAGCGGGAACAAAGCCTGTCACTGTTCTCTGGTCAGGACACTGAATCTAGCTTTGCCGCTTCATCATGGGTTCCCACCACAGAGATCCTCAGTGTTTGAGCTCCTGTGAAGAATCTGTGTGAAACGGATGAAGCTGGCATGTTTTTTAAGTTCTCACACTGATAACACTGCGTTAAATATCACACTGAGGTCTGATAACAACTTTTATAGATACATTGGATTGAATTTCATTGAGCTAGATAAATGATTTTAGTATTTCTATATAGCCATATACTTTAGAACAGGTAGAGTGAGAATAGGTGCTGCAGTATGTACCTTCTTGACATAAACAAGAAAGATTAAATTAAAAAGATTGACTTGACTGTTGTACAATTTAACACAAACTTTAAACAATAAAATAAAAAAACTATAGCTCAGAGCTATATATTGATTTAACAATAAGGCAAAAATATTTTCAGGTTGTCAAATATAAGCGCCACACTTTGAAATAAGCATCCTTCTATTGGCTATGAGCATATTGTGTATTATGGTCTCCAGATACAAAGTGTCTTTACAGTAGTAGTTATTTTTATTGTTGGTGGTGGATGTGACAGTAGCTGTATTCTGAACAGACTGCCTAAATGTTTTTCACTGGTGAACAGCGGGTCTATTTTTTGGTCTATTTGACCAAACGTTATTTGTCTAGCCCTGAGGACTTTGGAGGCAGGCTGGATAGACTGAGTGGACAGCTCAGGGCAGAGACAGTATCAGAATTCAGAGTGGCATCTGCAATTGCTCATTCTGAAAGTCGATGTCAGAGGTGTGAGGAGACGTCCTTTAAAAAGTTTCGCAACTCCTGTCGTTCCCACCGAGGAGGTGACGTTTATTCAGTCTTCCTTGTGAATGTGTCTCCTTGGGAGGTGATTGATGAGGGCGTGGCAAATCACTGAAGGACACATCGTCTGGCTGGTTGTGCATAAGAATGTAGGACAGGGTGAAGTCCATACTCTGGAAGCAGAGTGTAGATGGAAAGCTCTGTGGTCATATGATCATAAACCAAACTGACCCCGAGGTTATCCTCATCAGGTTAAAGGTCAGAGGTTATTAGCAGGGACAGCAGAAAAAAAAATGAGAGCATTATTGACCCGCTGGAGTCAATAATACTTGATTAAAGCAGAAGACCACTTAATCTGAGATTTCAGTTGCATGTCAGATGTCACTTTTCCAATAATCTGCTGCCTTGTTGTCATTTTAAATAACAATTTGTTCTTAATTGAGATATGTGATTATAAAAAAATAGAGATTACATGTAAATTGATGGATTTTTGCTCTAAAATTTAAATTATGGAGCATTTCTATTTATCCCCCTCACTAGTATTGATAAAGGTATGTGTAGGTTAATTTCTATATTATTATTAACACAGAAAAGGTGCAGTTAAATCTTCTGATATAACCCCCCAAACCAACCCACCTGTTCAATCTCTTTTTTTTTTTTTTATAATCAATCTAATCCTTAAAAAAAATGTATATTTCTACTTCCTCCTGCTTCAGCACATGCTGGTTCCACTTGTGTGTGTGTTGTTGTTGGAGAGCAGTTGTGAAACTCAATCCAGTGGTGAATTTACATTTGCTATTGCAGTTGAACAGTTTCCAGAATTTTTTCTTATCACGTAAAAGCATGGTTGTCTTTTTTTTCTGTTTACCTAAGAAGGGACATGAAGTAAAATGAAGCCATAAATGGATCAAAGTGCAGTCTTGAAATATGAATGGTGTTATTGTTATTTTACAGGAGACCGTTGCTGGGTCACAGTTGAGGCGAAACATGTGAGCGCCATGGGTGTGACCGATTTACTGACCAAAAAACGGAGGAGACAGATTCTTCCTCTGTCTCTCCTGCGTTTCACTTCATAAAGCTGTTAATCACAGACTGTCTCCTGTAATGAAAGAAAAAAAAAAGCAGCAGATGGATGCTGTAAACCGATATGATGATTTAACAGAAACATTTACAATATTTCTTTACAGCATCAGAGTACTGGGAGATGTTTCTGTTGTGTTCTATTATGATATTTAAAAAATAGCAAGAGAGCATGAGGGCTTGCATCAAAAGCGGCTCTTAGAAGAATTTTCTTTGCACTCTCCTTGACCTTTCGCTTTGTTCTGATAGAAATATCTCACACTGATGAGAACAGTAGTTCCAAAATTGGATACAGTTGCTGAGCTGTTAATGAAGAAAGTATCTTCCTTACCGTTCAAGGTTTCTCAGAGCTTTTTCTCTGTGTGCAGTAAAATTGCTTCAGATGGTTTCATGTGACCGTTTTAATTTGGAGTGTAGGATGAAATTAATGTGTCTTTACATAAGTGTCTACTCTCACTTTTTTACTCCTTCCTGTTCTTCTAAGGCAGAAGTGATATCTGAGAAAATCACAGCAAATATCCCATAAGCACGACTCATCCACCCAGTAGGAATAAATTGCACTCCAGCAGTGTTTGAGAAATGTTTAATCATCGCTCCAAATGGGTTCAGACTGTGGAGACATTTAATTGGCAAAGACGTATATTTTCTGTAAAAATCTGTGCGATTTTAAATATATTGTACCTTCAGTATTTATGCAAAGTATTACCAGCTTTACGTTGATGAGTGCTGACTGTTTCAAATAGGCTATTTGATTGTGCAATGTGTCTTGCCAAGGAGGTTGAATAATTAATTTATGCCCACAGGTCCTTTAGTGCTTACTGTATGTAATATTTCCGTAATGCAAACACACATAAAGGAAAGTCCATTGCTGTTTGATGCTCTGGCAGCCGCACCTACAAGCCTGTCACAATGCGTGCACATTCAGTCTGTTTAATTGGACTGAACTGTCTGACTGTCCGCCTTTTCCCCTCTCCTCAGTGAGCTTTCAACACATATTTATTTACAATCCAGTAGGTGGTTATCTGTCTGCTGTAGGTGTTTGCTGTGATGTGTGTGTGTGTGTTTGTGTGTGTGTGTGTGTGTGTGTGTGTGTGTGACCAGGCCTTCCCTCAAAGCATCTGCAAACTGACCCATGAATATTTAACATGTGAATAAATGGTTTTCATAAATAGATTTCACATTAGCATCAGGGTTGGTGCCAATATACTTAGTCAAGTTAATAAGAGAGTCAGTTAGAGTTGTTACAGGGAGGATGAGAGGTACGATAAGGGGATTTGCTGCATGCTTTTCATTTGCATTGTGAAGAATAACCTATAATATAATGAATATCCAAGGTTGCAATTTCATGAACTGCCCCACTCACTCTTCAAAATTCTATTTTGTATCAACATTTCTATGGATAAATATTAAAGTGATGACATATTCATCTTAGTCAGTGATTGCCCTGTCCTCATAGCACTAAGTTTAAAGTAGCTATAATCAATATTTTTACATGAACAATGGATCACATGACATGTTTTTATTTGAAAAGGGTTTCCTGATAGAGACGGACAAACAGAGAATTTTCAGCTGACTCTCAGCTCTATAGTTTTATAGCCTGTTCATTGTTTTGGTTTTCTGGCCTGCAACTTCTATGTTTTGATTGACTCTCACCACTCTCATAGCATTGTTTTCTGTGATAATACATCAGGGTTGTGTTCATAGCTGTGGCCAAAACATAACAGCAGACTGAAAAGCAGTTTTTTATTGCTCTATCTGGTTGAAAGTTTCAGGTCATTTTCAACTGTTGACAGAAGTATGCCCCGTTGCAGCTGTATTCACACCCAATAGTGATGACACAGTGTACTAGAGGACAACTGCAGTATATGTGAGAAGTTAAACCACTGGAGGTTAGCAAACACAAGATACTCAGGAGGTTTTTAGTTGCTCTTAAGTTACTGTCTCAGACTGTGGCCATACTCTGTTTGTGGAGGGTATTGTGCATGGATGTATTATGAGAGATGGATATTGCGCCGTCGCTCAGCCTTGCTACCATTTTTTCCCACTGGCCACACATGGTATTGCAGCGAAAAAATCACCTGTGGCTTAAAAAGCATTTTCCCAATGGACCACAATTATAAAAGAGACATCTATAAACTTGCTCACAGGACACCTCAAACTGCAAATTAGGTCAATTATTACTCTTTGTTTTATGAATTTTGAATCCATTTCTAAAACTCTAAAACAATTTTAAAATTTGTGACATCATCCCAATGTAAAGTCTATGGGTTGTGCAAAAATTTGCAGAGCAGGGTCAGCAGGAGAAACACTACTGTACATATTCAGTGTGCCGCACAGCACAGAGGCAAACCTGGAAGCTAGAAATGTTTTTGGCTCATGCGCCATGCGAACAATTTTCATTCAATTGAGTGGGCGCCATCTTTGAGTCCGGTATCCAGCTCCTGTAATACATCCATGGCATTGTGGCCACACACGGTCCGAGAGGAAGACCTGCAGATACTAGTCAGGGTTTAAAAAAATCACACGTTTTTGGGGTAAAAAAACCCCCCATCTAATCTATAGTTAGATATTTACAAGTAATCTCCTAAAAAGATGCTAGTATTGTTGATCAATTAAAGATGAGGCAGTAAAGAACAGTGCTCTTTGTAGTAAAGATACAAATAGACTATCATTTACCAATGAAACTAAAGAGTGCATTTCAGTTTTTCTTAGGTTTGTTTTGTTTGGACTACCTTTATTATGGAAATGTATTTGCTAACTGGATATAAATACATGTGGCAGGGTTGAAGACTCTGTCTCCTTCTTTAACTGTCAGCCTTTTTAGCTGTTTGCACTTTCAAGCATTAAACATAATAGAAAGCAGGTAAGTTTGTGTGAATGTGTAGGTGTGTATATAAAGTACAGCGTGTGTGTGTGTCATCACTGCTCTGAGCTGAATATTAACCCTCTGACTGTGAGATTCTTGGTGTTTACTGGAAACAAGGTGCCTTTATATGCATAAACACCCTGCCGTAGACACCGGCGTGCCACTGAGAAATATGTTATACAAATGAGTATATGTCATCGTCTCATTTCATTAAGTGCGCACACAATCGAATACATCATGCAGCATCACTTTCCATTTGGATGAGTGCCCAAGTGGCCGAGGCAGGCTTCGGTTTTATTTGCTTATGTACTTCATGTTGAATTTGACCTTTTGTGAATCTGATATTTTGATAATTACATCAACATCGAGATCCATTTAATGAGACTGCGCATGATTAAATACTGTTTGCTATCAAAAAGAAAGTGGTGCTCTATCTAGAGGCTGTGCCTGGAGTGTGTGTGTGGTCTGGTCAGTGTGTGTGTGTGTGTGTGTGTATATGTGTGTATTTCTATTCACAGTAAGTGTATGTGGGAGCACACCTCTGTATCAGTGTGACATGGTAATCATCTAGATTCAGGGAGGAATTTGCCCATTAGTGTCACATAGTGAACAGGCTGATATCCTCGGGGTCATATGGCTCGGGAAGAAACTGAGCAGGCCAAGATATACAGTGCAGTTTAAATTAATTGGGGACCACTTCAGTAGCTTTTCAAACATTAACCACAAATGGTGGAGTTTATACTGAGGGCTGCTCCTGCTCTTCAAACATGCACGGCTGGGGGAGTAGAAAATGGTTATTGTTTAAACATTCATCTCATTTGAGCTGCTCCAGCTGTATCTACACTGGATGTGTGGGGCAAGTCTCCCCAAAGGTAGTTATCATTTGTTTGTATGTGTGTATCATAAATTCTCAAAAAGTGGCCAGGGTCTTTGTTTACCTCAGCTGAAGAGAGAACCGGGCCTTTTTTGAGAAAGGCTATGATCAGACACAGTACTTAAGTTTTACTTCCCCTGTTCTATAACTATATAATGTACTGTGTTTAGAAGATTCACTGTTTTCTAGCTTGCTCCACTTTGCTGTGTTAACTGGTCATTGTATGCTGTTACTGCAGATTCTAGGCTTTATCTTTTTTATAAAAGAATCCTGAAATCATGTTGTGTAAATGTAGATTATGCTGAATTTCTAATGTGAGTCATTATAGTACTTGTAATTTTTCACTGCCTTTATTTGAGAATTTATGAGTACACATGTAAGCCTGTTTGCAACGGTGTGGGTCACACTGTGCTTGTGTACAGGGGCCCTGGTGGATGGAAGTCCATTCTGAGTGGATTGTGAGCATGTGAGCAAACTTTGTCAACAAAATGTACTATTTATGCCTGGCTGTTTCTTGCTTTAAAGTGATTAACCGTGATGTTACCGTTGAATCAAACCCAGAACCGTCTTGGTATAATCATGGAGCCACTGAGATGTCTCTTTAACTTTTATTTTGCAAGTTGAAAACAAAAATATTGAAAACACAAATACACAAAGTGAAACTCTGGCTTAAATCCCAAAGTAAATAGATAAACATGTAAATAAGCAGTAATCAATTTTAAGCCAGGCCAATATTTCACTGCCCGTATTATGCTGAGGTATAAAACCAAGTTTAATATATTCCATTTAATTTTTGTGTTTGGACATGTTTTGAAGTAATTTTTCAACATCTCTGCTACAGCAACATGCAAGACAAGGATTACATGACTAACAGAACTGGACCTGATTAGTAAATCGATCAAATTTTCTGCTTGAAGTTTGCAGCTCCCCCTGTGCTGGGCTTTACTTTGACTGCTCTGGTTTCCTCCCACTCTCCAAAACATGTTAGGGATAGTGAAATAGCTCCAAGCTGCCTCTAGGTGATTATCTGTTTATATGTGTGTTAGACTAGTTATCTGTCCAGGTGTACCTTCACTCGATGTGTGCTGGGATGAGCTGGATAAGTTGGCTCCAGCTCCTTGTGGCCCTGAAAATGGACAGATGTAATAAAACTGAATGGATGCTTAAGCTTGCTGAGAATTCACCACTGTGAATGTGACGATTTCTTAAAACTAGGTCACCTATGTAATAGAAATCTGCAATTATTTCTCAAATTGGTGCCCTTTCTAGTCATAGGGCACCAATTTGAGGGGGAATCCTACAACAACCAGAATGCATTGCACGCGGTCCTGTCCAATCAGCTACTGATAGTGTGTTTACGGAACGCAAGGGGTGAGTACGTTTCCCAGCAGAGGAGCCGGTTAGCAGACACAAAGTATTACATCTCTTTACTGAGGCTTATTTTCATTTACAAAATGTTTCTCCTCATTGAGTCTGGATATATCGTACTGGTGCGCAAGGATCATAAAACAAATGGTACACTGGAGTCAGTTATGTTGATCAAGTTTTTTCAAGTTTTCTTCCAAATATGCTGAAGTATTTAGTGGCATGATATTTTAGTGTCAGCTTTTCCCTATCGCTAGCGTAACATGTCAGACAGAGTGTTTTGGGAGACCCACCTTTGACCGTCTGTTGAGGAACAACAGTTTTTGCAACTGCGCCCCAGAGACATAGAGAACAATAAGAACTGCTGTTGTTTTTCACACCATATACCTAATTCAGATAGCTAGAGATAAGGTTGAAAATTGGCAAAGTGGTCCTTTAATGACCAGAGTAGAAATATCATGAGTAGAAATGTGCATCCTAAGGCCGCACCAGTTGTGAACTACTGATATATACAACATGTATAAGCAGCAGCGGCCTTATAACTCCTAATAGCGCCTTTGTTTATGTATGTGGATACAGAAGGGGAAGAGAAGGAAGCAGAGAAGAAGACCTCATGACCATCAGTGCTGCTATTTCCTTTATACAAAGTTGGCGTTGTACCTAGAACAAGTAAAAAGTTGTTGAACCAGTGGGATTGGAGACATTATTAAATTCTGTTAAGGGCCCACACAAAACACAAGCAAATATTTCACTTAATCGCCTAGTGACAGTGTGAGACCACTAATGCACTGCAGAGCTGGATTCCAATATCAACTTCACAATATTATGTACAGATGGGGCTGGAATTACTGACAGAGGACATTACAGATCATGCCAGATAGTTAATCACTGAAAAGGATGCAGAAAAGGATGCTGAATCGACTTTCAAATGGTTTCCTCTGATTGTTGAAACATTTTGGCACTCACACTGTTATATTATGTAGCAGACCCCACCCGTCTGTAACCTTAGCTGTTTATAACACACACAACAAAAATTTATAATGTTTATTTGCAGATACTTGTTGGCTCAGCTCTCAGGATATAAAAGGTGGTTGTGTTGCCTGTGATGCCATCACTTGATTTATGTGGCTTTAAAAATGACCTCATACAGGAAGGCAGTGAAACAAACGGCTGACACCCAAGGTAACATTCGATGGATAGTAGGACTACAACATAATGACAAACATCACAATTATTCTCATAGAGAATTTTGTGATTGCATATGATAGCATCAGGAGAGATTCAAAGGTATTAATACTTAAGATCCTCATCCAAACATTCAAACTTGATATCCATAACTGCAATTTGAAATTTTCAGGGTTTTTTTCTCTTTTTTTTTGTCTCTCTGTTTATTAATTTTCAAGGTTTATCTTCAGGGGCCCTCTAAGGAGCTCTTATAAAGGTATCCCACACGATTGTCTCTGCTCTTGGTTTATTTAATGCAGAATGGGTTTCAGCATTCCTTGAAAATTGTTATACAGTAGCACATTTCCTGTTTGGAGAC
The DNA here is from genome assembly GCF_910596095.1 of Thunnus maccoyii. Taxonomy (NCBI): domain Eukaryota; kingdom Metazoa; phylum Chordata; class Actinopteri; order Scombriformes; family Scombridae; genus Thunnus; species Thunnus maccoyii. The sequence continues at coordinate 25,082,638 of NC_056546.1, read as the reverse complement.
TCACCAAGCAGTGGCCTCTGCCCCTTGGTGAGGCAGTCAGTCGATAAGTTTGAAAGTTCTGAGCATTCAGCAAATTCTGAGACGGCAGAGAAGAATACAGCAGTGAGCTGCAAGATAGTTCAGGATGAAAGGAGGTGCTGCAGGCAAAACGGATGACCTCTTGACCTCCACCCTCCACCCGCTCTCTTGTAACATATTGTACATGATCAAAGACAACTTTGGATGAGAGCAGAGATGAGAGCTAACCGTTGGTCGACCCGACTGGACCAGGAGGTTAGTCTGTCAGGAAGGCAACTTCAGTGCTCTTCCTAAGGCGTGCTACACCTTGCTGTGTGAATGACAAATCCTAGAGGACGTCTCCAGAAAGTCTCATTAGTAATTCTGATTGTGAAGAGTCAGCAGCTAGTATATTTAGGTGTTGAGGTCAAAGCAAGTGCACAGACTCCACTGATTTAGCATTGCACTCATATAACATTGTCAGACTCACAATGGGCGGTTTCGTTTTATTATCAATGCGGCAAAACCAGAGATATTGTCTTTTTTATTCCATGCTTCCATGTCAAAACCTGGCACCTATATTACCCACAATGCAACCCAACCGCCTACAGGACAGTGGGAGATTCTGACGTGGTATGCTAGCGGCAAATGTAGCCTGCTAGCCTCAAGCAGAGATGAGGAGCGAGCCACAGATGTCTGATAAACTCACTTCTTTCAAACTCCACACACGCAGAGTTTTCAATTTTCAAACTGGTAGTCTTCAGCTCCAACCGACGTTGAGTCGAATGGCATCACTTGAGGCTATTTACCAGATGCAGTAGTCGTCCACAACACCTGTAAACAGACTTTGATGTGTTCCCCTTAAAGAAAAAGGCACCCCCCCTTATTTTATGTGAAAAATACAGTAGGTGCCTTTTACTCATAGTTTTTTTTTCTGCCACAAGACTGTTTATCTGGCCAGCACCTGGTCAGACAGTGTTTTGGGGAGTTCTAATGGTGCAGACAAGTGTGTTTTAACCATGGACCAAACAATTTAACACAAGACACAGATCATTAACCACTGAAGGGAGTCATTTTTCTGCCGCTAATGATGGCTCATCATGTGTGTGTAACTAATGCTATACATGGACCAAATTAACATCAGTTAATGTAAAACAACAACAGCTGAGGCATTTCATACAGTACATCTAGTATATAAACATCCGTGTTTCCAGTCTCTTGAGTAAATCTGCATTGCTGTAATGGCTCCAACAAATATTTCAGTCTGTCCTGAATGCAATACAGTGAGTTATTTAGCTTCTGGTTATATTTGGTAAAAGGGATAATTTTGCTACCAAACTCTCCCACATGTCAAATAAAAAAATCTCTAGCATTACTACTTTTATTTTCAGTTTGGGACAATGGCTGTGACTTTGGTAGTCCTATTGGTATTGTTTTGTTTCTTTTGGCTGGCCTTACTCTGGCCTGTGTGACTGTGAACTAAAGAGCTGGATTGTTGCTCACATTTGTAAAAAGGCGCCTACAGTTATTCTGACTCTCATCACCCTAGACATATAGTGCGGACTGAAAGGAAACCAGGGACACAATTTCAGGAAATTTTCTTTGGCTTGAGATTTTTTGAGGTCCATTTTTAGTAGCGCAAGAGGTTTTGGGGTGGGCGGTGTGGGGTGGACAAGGAGTGCCTGGCTGAGACTGTAATGTGTTTTTGTGCCTCTTAGCTGGATGTGGTCTGGGTCTTAAGCATACAGGAAATGGCCTGTGCTGTCTAGCTAACAGGTGCTTCTCTTATAGACTAAAAAAGGTTAGGTCACTGATGAATGACTCCGGGAATTTCCTTTGTTTTCCTTTTACCATATAGCCACAATAAAATTGTAATTACAAATTAAGAAAATGGCCAAATCCTTAAGTTTGACCTGAGAGTTCTGTAATGTTTTATACTTTGGTCTGGTTTGATAATGGTAAAAGTTGTCCTGAAGCAAGACTTGGTCCTCTTTTCCTTCTTCCTCTAGCTTGAACCACTAAATCCCCCCATTTATTCCCAACTGCTGGCAAACCATTATTCTGTGAACTGTATGAAAATGTATCCTCATGCACGTTTTGAATGAATCACGTTTCCTTGGAAGGCACGGGTTTACATCACTGCATCACGGTCAGCAAGCATGAGCTCAGTGAGTTTCATCTCAAAACAAACCACCACTTAATGCCATGGCAGGAAAGAGATAGATAGATGATAATAGATAGACAGATAGATAGATACATACATACATACATAGATACATAGTAATCACTGACTTAACTGTCGTCTCTGACTGCCTTTTTTCTCTCTGTCTCTCTTCTCCAGGGATCTGAAGAATAATTTGATAAGTACAGTGGAGCCCGGGGCCTTCCGTGGTCTGCTAGCTCTGAGGAGACTGTGAGTAGCTTCTTCAGGGGACATGGGGACAAGTCTTCTTGCTTTCGCGACAACGAGAAGGAGTGTCTTAAGTACAGAGTGAAAAAGGGATTGAAATGTTTAACTGAGGCAGAAGTGCTGCAACTACTATTTCAGGCATTGCTGAACTTTCTTTGTCCAGGCAAAGCTAACTGAGGGCACAATGCCACTTTTTTCATGTTTATACAGATGGACACATTCACAACTGGGAGCTGTCCAGTGTGACCACAATATTCAGGATTTTGGGAAGGTTTCATGTTTGGGTACATCAGCAGAAGCTGTTAAGGAAAGGGAGAACATTTGTCATTCACTTTCTCCACTCAGATTTTGGGGATTAGACCTACTGACCTTCTGGTGACACCGTTGGCCGGTGTATTAGTGGAAAACGATTTAACCTTTGCTAACAGCACGTTGGATCGCCTTCCATTTCCTATCATTCTTGAGTCACTTGCTTTAAAGCAGGTATTCTCGATATTTTTATAAGAACAATGTATGAAACAACAATGTGTAGCCTAATGTTAGCGGTGTTGTTTGTAGTGATGAACCTCCAGAGAATTGTCACTCGACTCTGCAGCTCCTTTTGGCCTTACCTCATTGTTTAGCTGTCTGGCCTGCAACTTTGATGTTCTGGTTCATTCACAGCACTCTCATAATATCATTTTCAGCTGTAAGAGGTAGCTGTTTTTAGAGAAAAAGCTCTAAAAACCCACCGTATACTACCTGCTCAGCACCAAATAGCAAACAGACACAGTTAGCTGTAGACTAGCTGGTGAACATAGTGGAGCATTTAGCAGCTGAAGTGCCCAATATTTCCCTAAGGACAGGGGTTAAAGTGGGATTTGGCGGGGGGGGGGGGGCTGAGATCCGGTGTAGCGGTACAGCAGGGAAAAATGACTCACCTCAAAATAACTCCCAAATTGATTTGTACTGTGAGCTCCAGTGGACTTGTTTTTTTTGTAGACAGGCTATGTGATCAGCTGACCTTCTTTTAAGCACCCATTTTTCACTGTGGCTCTGGACTCTGCTGCTGCTGCTGCTCTGGGCTGTGCTGCATTTGAATCAACCATATAACTTCAACACATCATGGACATATCGATTTAAAAGAATTCTAAATGCAAGCTTAAAATTTTTATCATTATCACCCATTAACGTTAATAATGCACATTTGAAATACTCATCCCAATTAGGGGCACTTTATGCTCCTCATACTATTAGTGTGCCCTGGCCATATCCCTTGCCAGCACTGTTTGCAATGTCCGTCAGGAACCCCCTTAGCAGGGGGTATCAGCCACCATACCGGTAGCTAGCAAGACAGATAGCCAAGTTACACATAAAACAGCTTGTGTTTTTGGTGATATTTGTTGAGCTCTGTTTGAAATGTTGCATTTGAAATTACCTACCACTTCAGAAAAAAGCAACTCCATTTATGGACATATGCACGCATGAACCCACTGAAGAGAATGGATGAGAATGGAAAAAGGATGTGTGTTGAGTGCATAGACTATAAAAAATGATAGATATAGCCACCGTGATGTCACCTCTTGGTTTGTGGACTCCTGTTTTAAAGCCTCGAGTTTTCATTTTGACCGTCGCCATCTTGGATTTTTGGTTTTTGGTTAGCATGGTGCATTTACAGTATATGGTTAACTATGATAATGCTAATGCTATTTTTTTGCTAGCAAAAAACAGGCTTAAAACCATTAAAACAAAATGTACTTACAGATAAAAACTGACCAAAACTGTATTTTGTACTATGCTTTACATGTGTTTATTTCATCTGTAAAGTTGGGCATCTTAACACTAGGGTCAACGGGGATTGACTTGCTGTCAGAGCCAGCCTCAAGTGGTCATTCGAAGAACTGCAGTTTTTGGCACTTCCACGTTGGCTTTATTTTTGGCCCTGGAGGTTACCGCTTGGTTGAGTGTGGGGGCGGGGCTGTGGGGTGACATTACTTTCTGATTTGTTGAGTGAGTATCTTGACGGCATCAACTGACAGGAACGCCTAGCTGCAGCACAAAGCGAAAAATGAGCTCGCTTAACATTATTATGTATGAAAATGCCAATTAGATTTATGGTATTTATACTTATTAATCGAAGGTGCTGAAACACCGTTCTGGATTGTTCCGGCTAACTTTAACCCTGCCTAAGGTTGATTGATGGAGAGCAAAAACAGAGCTTAAGGAGAGTGAATATTGGACTATCATGAATCAGGTGGATAAAACATGACTCAGAAAGAATGATAATGTTGCTCTCTTTGTTTTGCTAGCAAGTTGGCCATGTCATCCTAAAAGGTTATGATGATCAATGTTGTGTTCTTGTCTCCGTTGCCCCCTAGAGGCCAAAAAATCAGTTAATACAGGTTTAAAGACATCACCATGAGATGACTTGACTGAGCTAAAATGTTAACACTAGCACAAGAAGAGAAGTCCCACAAAGTTAGTACACTGATGCAAAATGTGACTAATGCCAACTCTGGAGCGATTCTTGATGGACCGCTACAAAGCAAGGATGACAGGATAATGGGAGCTGAGCTAGCATGGTTTTGTTTCAAGGGTGTGTATTACTGCCCTTGACTTGAACTCACCAAAAGGGAGGTTTTCTACTCCAGTGTTAAGAAAACGATAGTATGCATGTTAATTGGAACAAAACCTCTTTCTGTCTTATGCTTTGACATTATGCAAACGTGGTCTTTCAAAGTTACCTAAAACTTTGAAATGTCTTGCAAACTTGCTTGGAATGTTAACATGCACAAAGTAAGGATTTTAGCCATAGTTTTTTTTTTTTCATTGTTTTTGGTGAACTCTTCTACTGGAGTAATTTTTTCAACGATTACTCTCATCCTGGCTTTCTACATATAGGCATCAGAGTGAGTGACATGATGCAGCCTGATAGTTAGTGGGATCTGGGCTGGCAGGGTTGCAGGCAGTGAGTTAGCTGTGCTGATTTGGGGCGCGTGTGCACCAGGCTTGGGGAGCAGCAGAGTGCTAATTTAAGTGCTCCCCAACTGGTGATTACTCGAGTGCTCTGCTTATTTTCCCACAGCTGCTCCAGCAAAGCAGCTCTTTAATTACAGAGCACGGGGGCACAGAGCCATGGACGCGACAGCGCTCAGCCACTCGCATAAAGAAGTCCTCTGCATTTGCACGTGTGTGTGTGTGTGTGTGTGAGTGTGTGTGTATGTGTATGTGGGCATGTGTGTGTGCCAGCAATGGTTATGCAAGGAGTACAAAAGGTCATTACAGATATTCCAGGAAGCAGAGTAGATGAATGAACATGGCATTGGTTCACTAACACAGCATCCCACAGCTATTTAAGTTCTGTGTGTTAGATTTTAAGAAGACCGTCATGCATGAAACACATTGACATTTTTTTTTACAGTGGATCCCATTTTCTGTTTTGTATCTTGCTCTGGTTTTGCAACAATATCAGTAAAATGTATGTTTAATATAGAAATAATTTCCTTTCTCTTTCGCCTTTTTTGTCCTTACAGGGATCTGTCCAATAACAGGATTGGTTGTCTCTCCCCTGAAATGTTTCTAGATCTGGGCAACCTCTTAAAATTGTGAGTAATCCCAAAATTGAAAACAAGCATTAAAGTGCTTCATGCTTAATTTGCACTGAGTCTGTAGAGAATATGGCGATTGATACAGATTTAGTAATGTATAACAATATACAGTGATGTGGCTGTAGTGCTTGCAAGGTGACATGTTTTTTTTAATGAATTTCTTTGTGTGTGTGTGTGTGTGTGTTTGTTTGTTTGTTTTTCTCAAACAGAAATTTATCTGGGAACATCTTCTCCACTCTGACAATGGGACTGTTCACACACCTCTTGGTTCTCAAAGTGCTGTAAGGCAAACACACACACACACACACACACACACACACACACACACACACTCATATCATGTAGCTATACAATAAATTCAGTTATCTAGGTTTTTAGTTAAAAAAAATTAAACCATATTTGTTATTGTTCAGGGTACAGAGGCGAGGATAAATGTCAAGGGTTATAGGCTGTTTTCATGGCAGACTTATAGCGGGAAAAGCACAGGTGTAACTAATGATATTAACGATGGCTCTGCTCCATGTAGGTGAGCCAGTAAGCCTTGCCAGTGAGTCAGCATGCACAATACCTGCGCCCTGCAACTGGCACACATAAATGGAATGAAACCATCATAAATGTTATTAATTACACCTGTGTATTTCCTGTTATGAAATGTCAATATGCCGTGAAAAACACCTTTTGGGTGAATGAAGTCAATGGATGGTTACACAAATTTAGTAACACAGACACACAAGTTGTAACTGTGCCCTGGTTTTCCCATCAGGCACTTGAGCACCGAGACTTTGTTCTGTGACTGTCAGCTGAAGTGGCTGCTCCTCTGGGCCCGGAGCAACTCGGTGAAAATTGGCAACGACACGGTGTGTGTGTTTCCCACCCACCTCCACGGCCTGGAGTTTCGCAACCTACGTGAACAGCAGCTCAGATGTGGTAAGGACTTCATGGTGTGAGAATAACGTGGATGGAGCAGTATTGCGTGGCATTTATTAACTTCAATTAAAATTTATGTTGACACACAAAGAGTGAAATTTAAAAGACAAGAAAAAAAAACGTTATCTTAAAGTGCTAGCTTGACTGCACAATGAACATGTGATATTTAGTTGTGGGGTTAAATTAAGAAAATGTTACCACTTACATTATTCTACTTACTATATTATTCAGTAACATTCCAGCAATTATAATTATTTTGCCACTAGCTTTTCACCTACTGTAGCTTGCTAGTGCTAGCTTGCGCAGTAGCTGGACAGTGATACTGCTGTAATGTTTAAGTAAGCTAAAATCACAAAAATATTTGTTTAACATTATTCAGTGTTAGTTAATGTTTCATTTACACGCCCAAATTCGTCATATATAACCAGAAACTTAGTCAAACCACATATTTTCAAATACAGTACTAAATGACCAAAAAATATATATATAAGTATCACCAGTTCAAATGTGTGTAGCAAAGGAAGTAAATGTAATGTTATGTTATGAGAAACAGTGTAATATAATCATCATGTAGGCTTAAATAAAAATGAAAGTGGCACTTTGTTATTATCCATGTCAGACTGAATTTGTAAAAATTATATCCATCCTACCCACAGCCCCCAAATAATGCTCCTCATAATTAGCAATCCTGTTAATTAGATAATTGGTTGATTTCACTTGGCATCGCAGGTATAAATTGGTCCCTAGAATGAAAGCCAGCAGGTCTAATCTAGTCTAACAGACTTTGTCAGATAGGAAATGTCTGAAAAGTTGGCTTCTTGAGGGGAAATATTCGAACAATATTGATTTTATCTAAGAAAACAACGACAGAATATAGTGCATCGATGTTTTTTTGGTTTCTTTCATCTTTTATAGGAGAGGCTTCAGAAATTCCCATGAAATTTCAGATTTTTCCTATAATAAGTGTAATCTCCATAAATGTCCATCTACATGCATAAAGATCAATGTATTCCTGATTTTTTTTAAACAAACTGAAAACAAAATTTTAAATCATCAAAATTCTAACCAATATTATAACATTTTATAATATTTTTGATCCTTGTACCTGTTAGCTACAAGGATCAAATATTTCAGGCCTTGAAGCCAGCTTGCAAAGTTTCTTAAGGTGGACGTTTTTCTGAGCCTTGACAAAATATGTATAAGATAAAGGATATCTTTACACTATGAGAATGCCTTCCGAGACTTCTCATTAGCAAGAAACTGTTTAATTTTACTAACATTGCATTTTCAAGCGATTTGCACAATGAGAACATGATTGAGTAGATCTGTTCTGATAATAGGTTTCCCTCTCCACTGTTATCTCTCCACCTGCTGTGAACTGTTTGACAAGCCTAATATAAGGCAATGATTTAGTGCAAAACTGCCAGAGAGAAAGCCCCAGGCAAAAAATGTCTCATAATACAGTCTTGGCCTTATTATGTACCACCTGTGTTAGGGGCAGCAGCAGTCTCAACAACCTGAGGAAGGACCTTGTGCCATAGAAGTTGCAGGTTCAAATTCAAAGATCAGCTGCCTCTCAACTGTATGTCAAAGTGAAGCAAATAACACTGGTTGAGCTGGTTGTTATTCTACTGAAACAGCTCAGTGGTCTGTGGTAGAAGACTACACAGTAGTTGTACTGGGCAGTTGCCACGTGTGACAGTGCTCTGCATATGCAGTGGCCGGCTGGTAGAAAAAAATCAGGTGTGCTAAGCAAAACCTGCATTAGAATTATCACAGTATGGTGCATGTGTGCGTGTGTGCACTAGCAAAAAACCAGAAGAAAGACAAAGGCTGAGAAAGAGAAAAAAGAAAGAAAGATCATGTGAGGGAGCTTAGCCAGAGCGTTAAGGACTTATTCAATGACTAAAAAACAGAAAGGTGATTTATTCAGTCCAGTGTAAACAAAAAGAAAACACCCTCCACCCCCCTCAACCCCTCCCCTTCCAAGCCTGTAGGAGAATCTATGGTGGCTGCCAAACTTGCAAAAAATGTGAAAAATGCAAAAGGTTCTGCTCTACTGTAGAAACATGGTGGTTTATCATGGTGGGCTCCATGGAAGAGGACCCACTCCCTATATAGATATAAAGGGCTCATTCTAAGCTAACGAAAACACAATAATTCTTATTTTCAGGTGATTATACACTAATTAAAACATACTTATGAATATTATATTCCAATTCTGCCAAGTCTGTTCTGTTAGCTAACACTAAATTCTACACATTGTACCTTTAAATATTTGTCTGTCTTGCTTAAACCAGAAATGACTTACTGACTTATGAAATAATACTCATCTTTGTTGCACTTTTAGAGAGCTAGAGCGGAGTTATATGTCTTGTTTCAAGACTGGCAAATGGTTAAAAAAAAAGAAAGTTAAATATGAACACTTCCTTCAGAGCGGACTACTTTTAGGACTAAATCGGTCTAAAAGACTAAAAGATTAAGACAGATGTTGCAGTATAGTATCTATCAGCACTGGGTGCATCAAACAGAGTTTTTAAGCAGCATAAAATGGCCTCTTTACTGACTGGAAGCTGTTAGCTACAGTAAAGAGAAATCCAAGAGTCTTTACTTTCTTTTTTTTTTGAAAGACTGGTTACAGACAGGCAATCCCCGACCCTCCCTCCCTCCCTCTCTCCCTCCCTCTCTCCCTCGCTGTCTCCCCTCAGTTGCTCTATCTCCCTGCTCGGTGCTGCAGTCCACAGGGGAATTGTATCTCATATGTGATAGAATCATCCCCCTCTTCTCCTTACATCTGGTTCACGTAGGGGATATTGCTCTGGAATGAGAAAATCATTGGTTAGTGGTGTGCTATGGCTGCGTGTGTATATGTGTGTATGCGTGAAGTGGAGGGACATTATATGAAGATGCACTGTATGCATGATGTGAAACACTTTGCAGAAAACTAATGAGGAAAAATGAGTCCCAGTCTTCAGCATGTGCATGCTTCCCCCCCTACAATTTGTCTTTTTGCGTTCACAGACAGCACCGTCCTGAGACGTCTGCACCACAGACATTCTCCGGTTATTCTATGTAATCCTAATTGTATGTGTTTTTAATTTACACAGAACAATCCAAAGCAATTACAGGGTAATTCTGTGCAGTCCACAGACAAAGAGCCATGAGTGGAATCCAGTGGCAGGACGAGGAGCGCTCCTTTCAGGCCCTAAAGCATCCATTATGGGATTACAATGATAACGTTCTGGGCTCCCTGCTCTCGCCATGCTTGGATCCATCTGCCTCTCCACAGCACAGCTCCATCTTACAATACCTTATTCATTCACTTGGCAACAAGCAGTTTTCAATTGGATACAGTGTGGAGCTCTAACAACTATATATTTAATGTTGTTTGATGGTTGTTGTTTTCATATGGCTTCACTTTGTAAGGGAATGTCATATAGCCGCGTACACCGGCCAGGACCTTGTTCAGGCGGTGTGGATGGGGTAGCACTCAGCACCTGATGCTAAGTTCTTGGTATCAAGAAAAATGATGGGATTGAATGAAAATATCCCTCTCCCACACTCACATACCTTTGAAAATATTAATATCTCTCCAGAGATTTCCCCCATTGTTTTCATGGAGATATGTCACAGAAGATTCATCTGTTTCTTTCTTCAGCAGCTCCAGCATGATGGGTAGCAGATGTCTGCACCATACATTCCAGCAATGAGCCCTTGTCCCTCCACTGATACAGGTCGGGTACTGCCTGCAAATGAGGGGGAACAGAGGAGCGCATGCAGCTTCCTGCCAGGATCAGGTGCTTCCTGTGTTGAGGTCAGGGCATGCGTCTGTTTGACTCATCGAGCCATGGCCCCCTGATTCTTTAACACTGCTGAGGAGAGAGCCACAGCACAGATATAAAGTGTGCAGCTCACATATACACCGCAGGACAAGCCTCTGCTTTCTATAGCGGTATTTATTGCATGATGACACAGCAGTGCAATTGCCCTTTATGGGCATCATGCCATTAAATTAAATTCTATGTGCAAGGCCCACATCTTTTAGCCTGTGGTGTGCCTCTAATAACTTGATAACCTGATATAAAAATATCATGAAATATAGCTCGACATGGGCACAGCCTGTCATGAGTCTTTGAAGTTCAGTCACACACCTCTTTTAAAGCCAGTTGCTTTGAGCAAGGGATAATGAAGTGACTATAGAAACAGATATAGGAGCATCAGTCTCAGAATGAGAATATCTTCTGGTTTTATTTTCCAAACAGTTTTGGTATGGCTCAAAATCAAAATTGAAACGTTAAACTTTTTACTGTGTGTAAATAAATAAAGAGAGGTAGCAACGAAAGAAATAAGCCCTCCAGCAGGGTACTCAACCATCACTCTAAGCTTTCCATCCTATATATTTCTACTCCTATATATTTTTTACAAAAAAGTATTCATTTTTAAAAGACTTCAAAATTGTGACAGTTAACTTTGTAATGCTGACAGGTGCAGAGAAATATTCTGTATTAAAATGTTTAAGCATGTAAACATTAAAATGAATTGTGAGATGGTGAGAAGTCCACTTGTCATTCCATTTTGATACTATTAATTCATATTTTTTAGACAGAATCAATACATTATTGATTTGCAAATTTGAAGTTGAAATCCTTGAGATTTCAGTCCTGATTGATTTGGTCAATAATTACAACCGCAGTATGATCTGATTTCATGCTGCTCACAGTGCGAGTAGTTTCCCACAATTCATCAAGGCAAAGTAAAGTTGGTTACTTGATGAATAGTTGAAGATGTGCAGCCTGTTGCCTACAACTCTTCATCTAACCGCTCACTGTGACTGCTCCTTCTTGTTCCATGATGAAAAATCACAGTTGTCTTGTTTTCTAGACATATTTTTGATGAATATTTACGATGAGCACTAACAAACACAAAATATATCTCAATAAAACCCACCCCATGTTTTGCTTATAATGTGCAGCAGTAGAATGTTCAGTTCATATTAGCAGTTAAAGTTCAATCGAAATTAAAATACATTTTTTTGTCCTCTGCAACATACATATCTGCTCTGTAAACTGCTCATCCTATGTTATGCTTTGGTTCTGAGAAGCCAAAGGGGAGAAATTAATATTCTGATGATGGCTCCCCCTAGTTTTCCATTCATTCAATGAAATACTGCTCTGTTATCCACCTAGATAGCCGGAGACCTTATGTCGATACAGCACAAATTAACATTCGCCAGAGAAAGGTGCACAGATAGTTCACTGGATAGGTAGCTAATTAGCTGCCAGGCTGCAGCACATTAAGCAGCATGTAAATGTGTGCAGCAGAAAATCCTGCTAACAACACAGCAGTTTGTTTACTTTGTCTCCGTTCTGTACGGTGTAACACTGGCACTCTGGCAGCCTGCCAGCTGCTGTCAATCAAACAAGACATTGTCACGCCCCTCCAGCCGGCTGAGACAAAAATAATTTCCCCAAAGACCTTTTTACCTCATTTCAACAATACAAAACTATTACCAATACATTAAAAAAAAAAACATGTTGACATTATTTTTGACTGCAAAGAGAGATAATTAAATGTGATTTCAGTTGGACTTTAATACAGCTGATACACTGTAAAGAGTGAACCATTAACACTGAGGATGTTATCAATGGGATAAAATTGTGCTGGATTACATGCATGCATCATTTTCCTGTGAATCCCTTATGCTTAGGTATGTAATTTGAATGCAGTGCAGGAATGGTGGACTCTGCCCCTACCAATTAAAATGATGATAATTACTAAATTTATATAAGCTTAGTGATTGCAGTATTGCAGAAAAAATCAAAACCATAAATAGTATCAAAAATGGGTTTTGATTTCATGAAAATCTTGAGGATTATTAGGTCTACTCACAATATATTCTCCTTTTAATTGATCAATTTGTTAATTCATTTAATACTGTAGAAGTCTATAATTATTCTGGTAGCAGACTCCAGGCTCCATTAAGAAAGACAGATAGAAACGATAATAAGTTAGTGGCATCCTAACAAAGCCCTGGTAGTCACACTGGTAATATACTCTATACTCACACACAAACAGGCACACATATCATCATGCCTCTGTCTCTGTCTTGCTTCCTCTCTCCTTTTCCTACACACACACACACACACACTCACACTCACACTCACATACAGCCAATAATTGCATTTTGCTCTGGCAGTGTCCAACGGGCAAAGGCGAGCAGCCACATTCTGATCCTTGGCTCAAAGCGTTGTTTCAACAGTATTAGCATCAGCCAAGTCAACAGTCAATGGCCCCCATACTGTTTGTGCTGTGCGTCACCCGCAGGAGATAACAAAGCCTCAGCTTCTGTTGCTGAGGACGATCATAGAGTCTTGACGCTCTAACAGGGTCAGCTCAAGTAATTACACACAGATGTCATCATGGAAGATCCAACATTAGTGACAGGTTTTTAATGCTACTCTGGAAAGCATGGCACTTTTGATTATGTACCTATGATTATGAATTACTAATGTAGAAAATTGAGGTCAAAGCTCTGCATGTGTTAATAGCTGTGATTGCTTAGTGGGTTATATATTACCATAAACAGTTCTGCTAGCTACTCTTTCCTACTCAAGGGAAATATTAAGTTGAGAGCTGTAGACTTTTGGCTGGATGACCCAACATGGATCTTTCACTATTTTTCTTTTTTTTCATACCAATGCATGGAGCTATAAAAGACTTTATGACCCATGTATCGAATTGCCTGTCAGACAGCAGCAACATCCACAATTGATTGGAATACAAGTGAACGCAAAGCGCTTGCTTACGCTGCTCTTTGGAGCATGTCCAAGGAAATGTCTGGCTTTGTATGAACAAACAAACCCTGAAGGAATTTCCCAAGGTGGTACATCGAAGTGGCAAGGTATTGAGCTCATCCTGAATCCATGCTCGCCAAACCAGGCAACACTGCTACATCTCCATGGGTTCATCATGATTAGAAACATTGCTTTGTCTTATATATCCCATATCTGCAGAATGATCAATCAGGTTCTTGGGGATTTTCACTAAAAATCGAAACTCCTCCCATATTCTGGCACTCTAGTCTTTGGACTAAACACTCTCCCCTGTCTTCTAATCTCATCCTTATCATAGCTTTATTCTCTGGCAAAAAAGCTTGAGGACTTAGCCAGCTACAAGGTAGGTAATCCTATCACTGGTGTTGCGGCAGACTTCTATTGCGAACATGTAAGGAGTTAAATCGAGTCCAGGAGAGCGCTCAAGGCTGTTCTCCTTTATCAGCCGCTGTTCATCTCGTACAGCAACAGCAACAACATGTGGGAACGACGGGGGAGGAGTGTGACCGTGACAGAATGTGTTTGTGTGTGTGTGTGTTGATGGTATTTTGGGGGCATGCTCATGTGTTTTATGTGTGTAAGTGTGAGGGGTGAATGAATGTGTCTGCGGTAGTGTGTGCAGCGTTGATATGAGTCTGATTTGATTTCAATTCATGCATGCAATGCTGTGTTTTAAGATGTTAACACCACTGGCAAGACAGGCAAATCCTATAAAACAGCAATCTGCTTAAACCTCCATTCTGCCTGTGTCTTTTTTTCTCAAGAATGGACGAGTGACCTCTCGCTCTCCTCCTCTACCTTCCCGCCTCAGGAAGGGGGGAAGGGAGGATTTACAAGCCTGACCTTCCTGTTTTATCCTCTCCTCATCTCCCAGATGGACCTCTGGAGATGCCCCTGTTCCAGCTGATCCCCTCCCAGAGGCAGCTGGTTTTTCAGGGAGACCGTCTTCCCCTCCAGTGCACCGCCACCTACCTGGACCCGTCGGTGGAGCTGCGGTGGCATCACAACGGCCACGTCGTGACCACGCAGGAGGAACGGGGCGTCTATGTGGAGGAAACCCTGCTTCACGACTGCTGCCTGATGACCAGGTACACGCAGGAGAAAGAGGAGGGGGAGGCAGGGAAGGAGGGAGGATGGATGGACGGGGGAATGTGAGCTGAGAGCTGATTAGCCGTTGACTTTCCAGTTGCACTGACACACATACACACAGTCCCGAGGATGTTTGTAAGTCCAACCAAGCAGATGAAGTCAAAATACACTTGAAAATAAGCTGCTGCATAAGCATGCTTTTTTAAAAATTAGTCTCAGCATGTTGCATAAAGAAACATACACATGCGCACAATGTTCCCACATGTTCATTCATCTTGCACAGCCATACAGGGGTCACTGCAGCTCACACACAGACACAGATGTAACATATATACACACACGCCCCTCTTTCCCTCTGTGTCTCTCACTCACCCATAGGAGCTGAGATTTACCTTTTGTTATTGGCGCCCTTGATAAGGATCTGAGAGGACAGGACAGAATTGGCTTGGCAGCATGCCAACACCTCAGAGCAATCTGCGGCTCGTCTCTAGAGGTTGGTTGTCCAGCCGCTCCCCCAGCGCTGCCGGAGCTCTTGCTGATCACACGCTAAGAGGAACAGATGCTGAATCATAATTGCGGTGATAAAGCAGACCGGCAACACTGGCTTTCACGTATTTTTTTTTTTTTTTTTTTTTTGGATACAAGACGTTGCTGCAAGCCACCATCCTCTTCCTGTCTTTGTTTTCTTGGTGGTCTGCAGCACATATGGATGTGCATGTATGTGTGTGTGTGTGTGTTATAGTAAACACATTTGACGTAATGCTGTGGCAAACAGGGCTCAGACGCAGGAGCACATTGCTGTTGATTAGTTTAACTGCTGCCTGTTCTGACTCGGCCTCCCTAACATAAATATTGATGGAGTGCTGACAGAAATATGTTTCCCTGTGTCAACAGAGCCAGAACGCCTCTTGTTGTGTGGTTTATTTGGCAACACGAATGCCAGCTACTCTTCCGCTACATTTCTGGGAAATTATACCATTCCCCTGACTGCAAACGCCACAAATAGTCAATATTTTGTCTTTTCATTATGTACCAGCTCACTGTGTGACATTCACAGTGATCCCTATGGTGAACGCTCTGCCTTGAATAATAGGATTACAGGGTAGAGAGAGATTCTTATAGTGATGTTTCAGTGTCTCAGCTGTGCTCTTTCTTTGCACAGTTTATTATTATGGAGATATTCACCAACAGGGGTCAATGCAATCCTTAGTCACTCACCACTCATTGTCACTATCAACAGTGATGGAAAGCGCTATACGAAAGTACAGTTTTCAGGTAATTGTAATTTACTTGAGGTTTACATTTTATTTTTAATCCCGTACATCAATTTGACAGCTACAGTTATTAGTTTCTTTGGAAATAAAGATTTTACATGCAAAACATACGAACAGTTTATTTAATATTTTGCATTGTTATAGATTCAGCAGCACAACAGTATTTCAGTCATTTGAATCAGCCCCACATTTTGCAGCTAAAGATTCACATATTTTCCTCAGGAGTTAGTGGAGATTGAAAACAGAGCTAACAGTAAGGGAATATTGGACTGGATTCAGTAGGTCACCAGAAACACAACTCCAAATGAATTCTAATGTTGCTCCATATCTGCTAGATGTGTAAATAGGTGCCTGTTTGCTAATACATTTATCAACTTTTTAAGGAGATAATGTCAGTGTTGTGTTTACATTTTGTTGTGCTGACCCCAAGAGGTGGAAAAATCAATTAATGTAGGTTTAAATAACATTTTAGACATATTCTGTTCTGTATTGTGTTTGAATTTAATGAAGAATTTACATTCATGGCAGCTATAGAAAAAAACACTGTGGCAGATCTGATAGGAGATATTTAGGTGAATGGGGTGAAATCAAATACTTTCACCGGGACAAAAATATATGTCATCTGAATAATTTGAAAGATGTGATAATCTAAAAAAAATCCTAGTAGTTTCAAGTACAGATTCTGAATACGACTTATATCAAGCAACAGCAGTGAGATTAAGGTTTGAAGTCGCCAGCTTCATACTTAGAATCCCATCGCAGGAGAGGAGTCCTCATTGTCTATTGTTAGATGTCATTCTAGAGGGAACTTATGCAACTGACCCTCTATGTTGGCTGTGTACTGACTGGTGATGTCCACCAGCCCCTGTTCCAGCCTTCTGCGTCTAATCCCATCAGCACAATCTATACAGCCCCCCCATCTCTCCCCCCACTCAAAAAAACAGAACTTTGACTCTATTTTTCCAACCCTCTGTCTCATGGAACTTGGTAAATTTCTCATCACTTTCATTCTGATGAGGGCCCCACTTGCAATTACCCACTGCTCTCCTCTTGTATACACAAATAATGCAATTTTCTCTCCTAAGTGGAATCCATGCGGGTCATGTTGATCTTGGCACCAAAAATGTCTCCCTCCTGTAAAAAACCTGCAAAGAGCAGACATCATTTCCATAGCTGATGAGTGTATAACAGTGTATATAGCTCAGTCCAACAAAAACAATCTGCTGTGCCTGGGCTGAACTTCACCATTCACCTCTTCGCCGTCTTAAATTGCGGTGTTGAGAGAGATGTGTGGAGGAAATTAGAGACTTGTGACTTCACTGGTCCACCACTCGTTAAGCAAAAAAAGGAAAAAAAAACACGAACTAATGTTTTGGCCTCTGACATGCCCGACGCTGTCAGTGCTCGTTTAGCCACAGTGGACAATATATTAGTCATTACGGCCCGTGTTGGTGTCGGTCACCTTGGATAAATGTCCTCTGAGTCAGTCAGCCTCGCCCTGCATGCCCCATCAGAGGGGAGAGACTGAATACACAGGATTTAGCGCGTGGCTTAAAGCCCTCGTCTGGATTTGTCGCACAGTGTTGCAGCAACGCGAGCGGAGATGCCAAAGCCTCAGTGAAGTGACCTCTTTGAAGGTGAACCCAAAATGTTTTGCGGCTGTTTCCTCAGCTAAATTCTGCTTATCCTGCTTTAGGCTTTATCAGGCAAACGGCCAGTGTCGATATTCAAAACATGACATGATCTTTTGCTTACTGCACCAGGCATGAAATTATTGAATTAGTGTGTTTAAATGGGTTTTATGTTTAGTAATTTTTGTGTTGTATATTATTTTTGTACCTTTTAGCTCCCACCTACATTCACACTGTGGCATGTAATTATAGCCTCTTATTTGCTCTCGCAGGTGGGCCGATAAGCTGATCTGTTTACATTGCTCACAGCGAGCAGCAGGAAAAAACCTGGCCTCATGAGACCTGATGATTCTGCGATGTGGGCCAGACTCCTGCTGAGTAATGGTGTCAGGCCAAACTCCCAGTATTAGCTATGCTAGCGGCAGCAGTGGGACCAGCCTGTGATTCATGTTTCATTAATCAAACATTTTAGAGCCCTGTAGCTAGCTACAGCAGACACTTTGGATGTATATTTCTTAATCCTCTCCATTTTTAATCAGGCTAATCTTGCACAAAATGAAGAACCTGGTTTGGAAATATTACTGAAGGCAAAAGGAAAAAAGAAAATGTCTTTCTGCTTCTTCCTTGTCTCTGCTGGTGATCTCTCTAAAGCTCTTTGTTTTTGATATACATAACTCTCTGCTCCGGCTTACAAACATCAACTTTAATTCCTTTATATTCTAACCATACCTCCTCTCTCTTATTGCATTCTACTGTCTTTTCTTTAAATTGCTGCCTCTGTTGCACTTTCTGTTGTTTTCCCTTGTTTTCTGTTTTGAATTGAGCATTCTGTTTACAGGCGTTAGTGCAGCACCAGTTGCTAAGGAGACCAAATTTGGTTATGTCCACACATATGCAATTTTTCCTCTGGGTTCATCACTTTGCTGCTTGCCAGTTTCAGGCAATAAAGAAAAACAAAACTAGGTGTCAAAACTTGTTGAAGTTTCATCAGATAAACTTGAAGAAGGATAGAGTGTAAATTATTAACACTCTCCATTATATACTGTGTGGAGTAATGGATAGAGTGGGTTAAGACAAGGTAGTGATTGACATGGGGAGTGCTGCAATGAAAATAGTATGGTCATTATATCAGAGTGAACTATGACACCCAGTGTGTATGTCTGTGCACATACAGTACATGCACATGTGCATCTTTATGCATGCTCCTCCTCTTAGAATCTAAATATTCAAGACAACAGCTGAGACATAGGTTTAAAACATCTGTAATGCAAAGCCAAACACAAATTCACAAATTAGCCGTGTGATCAGCAGGCTCGCATGAAAATGTCCCAGCTTTTGAAACATTTGACGGGTGGAGGGGACAGATTGAAAGTTTACAGTCTCGTAAGCAACATTATGTAAACAAATTGTTAAATATCAGCGCGCAAGCATAAATGTTCCTAATGAGTCCTTGGGGAGCTGCTCCACAATGGTGCAGTGTTAGTGTGGATGTAGGTCAGTGCTTTGTGTTTGGCTTATGAGTGCCCCTGCCCTACTGCTTTTCACAAACTGGAGCCATTTCTTCATGTGTTTATTATTCAGTGTGAGGATGACTTTGTTTCTGAAAATGTTGACCGGACTGGCTGCTGGATGGGTTCCTCAGCCCTGCTTGTTTTGTTTGGGTGCAGCAGTTCACCGGGGACGTTTGTGATTAGGCTGCAGCAGAACACGCCTTCGGTGGTCAAGTTTTGCTTGGTGAGGCTGTTGTTGGTGGGAGACAGGGAGGGTGTAGCAGAGGGACGGTTGAGGTGGGCGGTTTGGTGTTTGTGTGTGTCGGGGTGGGGTTGGGTGGGGTGGGGTGGGGGGGTATTTCCCTCTATATTTCCCAGCATTCAGACAGTTGGCCCATGTTCAGTGATGATGTAACTGTCCCCTCTGCAGACTATTCGTGGTTAGGACAAGTGCAGCAGTTTTGTCTCACACACTTGCAAACATGTACAGTAATTGCAAAGGATATATACATACTAACCACCAACTCCTTCATCATCATCATCATCATCACCATCATCAGTGATAGTTTTTGTAGGCCTTTTTTTTGTAGTAAATACATGAATAATCAAGGCGAGGCATGGACATGTAGGATTTGAAAGTCGTTTCAAGTCTCATGCCTACTATAAACACTTCTGATCATTCAAAAGCACTTCACACCAACAATAACAATCACACGCTATTTAAAATAAAAAAATATTGGAGTGGTAGACAGGACCAAGTGCAGACCAAGGCTGGCAGATGCAAAAATAACAGCCAACATTAACAACAATAACAGAGAAACTACAGTCCACATCTCAACAAACACTCAACACAGACAGGGGCAGAAGGAAATGTCTGTACTGCTCATACCAGCTCCAAATGAAGCTGCTTTGCTGGTTGTGGAGTGTTTGCGGGGGGAACTTTTTCAAGGCTAGACGCCGGAGTTCTTCCTCCGGCTGCTGGCTGGCTAACATCAGTAACAGCACTGCCAGCAGTGAGCAGCACTAGGGGAGCTACTGTAGCCTGTCACAGGTGGTTTACCTCCACTGCTCTAAATCAGTCTCTCCAATTATTCCTCCACTTCCTCATTTTCACTAGTTTCTGGTTCTTCTTCATAAGGTCATTTGATTATGAAATGATATATTTTCATTACACAGCTTGTGTACCAAAGCAAACAGGAATAAAATATACCTCTCGTACACAACTTAAACTCACAGATGTGTTTTCACCCTAGCATTGCTTTCACATCATTTTGGTGAAAACAGATTTCCACATGTAATCCTGTGCACATCATCCTGGTATTTCTTTTTTAATTCATCCAGTGGAATTGGTAGAGGAAGATACTGAATGCTCAAATCTCTCAAGATTGCCAAACTGATGTGCAAATTCCAAAATCTTGGCTTTACATAGAGAGTTGTAACATGGAAAACTAGTGTTTCCTGGCAGTTTCATTATCCTGTGTGAAAATGTTTTATAAAACATGGAGTTTGGGTTTCAGTAAATTACTGTGGTCCACATGTAATACTAGTCCTGTGCAAACAGAATCTGATAAGCATGACAAACAGATTTGGTCTTCCACTTTACCTCCCAATATGTTATCTAAACTATCTGTTTAGATCAGGTTTTCAGATAGCACGTGTGCTCATTGTGGTCTCTTATTAAATTCGGAGAAGTCACTGTGGAAACAGGGTGATAGGTGGACTGAACCCAGAGGGTTTCAATTTAAAGCCCATTCGCACTTTAAACTCAGCTCTGTGGTTGTGTCTCATGGAGGAGGAGGATGTTGTTTTAAAGGGGGAAGTGGAGAAAAAGACAAAGAGAGAGTGTCTGTTAGTCTGTGTGAGACAGAGAAAGAGTATACAGGAAAGAGAACGCTTGGCTTGGAGTTAGAAAGAAGATAAAGTTACGTAGGGTTACGCTTTAGAATCTAACAGTTACAGAGAAAATCAGACAAAGTCGTCATCACAGCAACTCATTTCTACACTACGACTCAGCGAAGCATGCAAGCAGTCTTACAGCATGTCAGAAGCTTTCAGAAATCTGTCTAAATAACAATTCTTCAAAAAGCCCCTGCCCAAACAATTAAATAAATGGTGCAAAAATCCTTCTGAACTAGCTAAAAATGCCCAGAAGCACTTTTCGGGCAGCTGAACATGTACTTACACACATGCAAAAATCCTCACATGTATTCACAGACAGGCTCACACAAACACACACACACACACACACGCGCGCACGGACATACACACTTGTTCTCTAGCCCAGAATGTCATCATCTCAGTCAAGCGTTCAAATCTGATTTAGGGCCTATTAGAAAAGCAATCAAAAAAGAGAGGTTTAGTGGAACACAGAAGATGAAATCAGGACTTATTTTATTCATTTTCATAACTCGCCCACAGAAAGTCATTGAAGCAAAGTCATGAGTCCGTTTGATACGGGGAATTGTAACAGCGCTCTCTGGTTTCAGTTTGCTTTCTCTTATAAAACAAACAGTGGTGGGAATTAGTTTACACCAGAGCACAATGTGATTTCATTTGGAAGTGTTCAGGTATCTTATTGTATAAACTGGTTACTACTCTAGTAGATTCAGATCATTAGAGCTAAATTAGTTATCCCAATGAAAACATTTTTTGTTGATTTTGGTCTTCTGTACCTGCATTTGTTTGCATTTGCTTTTTGTATTACATACTGAACATAAATCACATTCTTAAGCTATTTACTCACATGAATCTCTTTGGTTTTACTCAAACAAACTGGTGTGTGTGGTTTGGTTTGTTGAGGCTGTCAGTGAAACTGTAGTGTCGACTAAACAAGCTGGTCTGCTTCCACGCAAAATCTGGTTCACTTTGTCGGTGTCATGGAGGCAAAGTTGACCAACCACAGAATTGTGTGATTTTAGTGTGCATTCAAAAGCTCAACTACTAGAAAATCCATGTGCTAATAGTGAACTGTCAAAGAAGCACACTCATCACGTATGGAGGGATATTTACAGATCAGTCAAAGTGCAAAGAAATAGAAACAAATGTGTGTTTTGTGTGCAAGGTACTCTGTGTATTTAATAAGTAAGAACAGTTAATAACATTTTTATCATCATGAAACAGACATAATTTCAACACAAGTAAAATGCAGTTTGTCTCTTTTGTTTGGTTGATGTTTCTTCTATTGAAAACATCATCAGTAAAATCAGGTTAATGTTCCAGCCAGAATCAAAGAGCAAATGTCTAAATGTCTAAATGGACCATTTTGTGCTGGCGATCAACAGTCATACGGGAAGAAATCCTTTGTAGCAGCAGTAATGACCTCTGCAGACCAGACTGCAATGCAATCACAAGACATTTAGTAAGAGTCACTTTTCTTTCTCTTGCTATCACCACTGCCATCTACACCTAAAAAGAACATGTTCAGACAGTCTTTTTATTGCAGCATGACAACTGTGTTGTTAACACCATCATCTCATAGCAAGAGTTAGGCGACAGTGAGGTTTATACTGTTTATGTGTGGAGTTTGCATGTTCTCCCTGTGTGTATGTGAATTAGGTGCTCCAGTTTCCTTCCACACTTCAAACACATGTAGGTCAGGTGAATTACAAACTGGAAACAAATTGGCAGTAGTTGTGAATGTGTTTGTGCTTTTGTGTTAGTCCTGTGAGACAAAGTGTTTCCCTGCCTTTTGTCCAATGCGTGCTGGGACAGGCAGAGGGAGAGAAAAGGGAGACAAGCAGGCGAAATGAAGGCATTTAAAATTTCCCAATAAATATTTCTCTCACATCCTCTGAGAAATGTTTTCCGGGATAACAGCTTCTTCACATCAGAGGCGCTCAGCCACTAATCATCTTTACTCTGTGAGATTTCAGTTTCTTGTCCAGCCTGTCACTTATCATTTTTAATGTCACCTGTTGAACATTCCCCTTTGTGGAGCATTGATACCCTGGTCACATTTGAAATCTTTATACAGTAATATGTGCGGGTGTACTGTGAATTGTATTATGACCACACACAGCTTAATTAAATCACAAAAAAGGCATTAGCTCCTCAAGTACATACAAAGTGTACATTTGACTACAACTGGATTGTATTTGGAAATTAAACAGCTGCCATCTCTCAAGGATGTTGTATTTCCATGGTGATAATGCCCGTTGCTTAGCAATCTCTGCTTGCTTTTCTCTTTTTTTCCCATAAGGAGTAAAATCCTAAAGATTAGTCGCTTTGGCAAATGGCCTGCATTGGCTCTTTGTCAATGTTTCCCCATCCTTTGTTTAATCAGGCATTTTCCATTGAGATAGGAATCACTGTGACAAAGTAGGAAAGATAAGCATGAGTAATGATCATCTTAAATCACAGCCAACATTTTAAGCCACTGCATACTCATACACACATGAGGGTCTCTTGAAGGAATTAGATTTTGTGAAACACACATTTTTGCACATCTGTCCTGACGTGAAATTTCAACTGACTACAAAATCCCTAAACTGCAGCCCTAACCTTAACCTTCTCCACTGTATGACTAATGTTACCCTAATCCAAAAATAATCCAAACCTCCTCAAAATCAAGACCGAACACAAAACTAGTCTTAAAGCTACATTTAACCCTAATACAACTTCTCGTACAAGTCTTCCTCCTCTTTCATCCCTCTTAAGGAAAATGAACGCTTGTAGAAAGAAGCTCAGTAACACGCACACCACTTAGACAGATGTGATGTGAACATACACACAAACACACTTTCACAGCTTGCGCTCTCACTCCTCCTCCAGCGAAGTCATCCTCTCCAACATCGACGTGGGCATCGCGGGCATCTGGGAGTGCCTGGTGACCAGTTCCCGTGGCAACAGTTCCCGGCAGATGGAGATAGTTGTTCTGGAGACGTCGGCACCGTACTGCCCCACTGACAGAGTCACCAACAACAAAGGGGACTTCAGGTGAGTCATCTCTCATGGCCGCTCGACTGTGTGACCTTGGTCGGCTCACTCGTAACGAGGAGCACTTAACAGCAACGTTTTTCTTTCCTCAGGTATGAAGAAGATTTAACAAAGGTTATATAAATAAACAACACATTTCTTTGAATTTCTCTCATTTCTTAAGTGTTCATTTTGTTTACCAACTAGTTCTATAAAATGAATGGTAATGGACAGTAAATCACTGCTTTTCAAAGCTGATACAAGAAGGTCCCCGGCAAAATAAGGCAATAGTTTAACCTCACTATGATTTAATTCAACAGAAATTTCCCCAATTACACAGTCTACTGTATAAGAATTAATACTGTAATCAAAGCACTCACTTGCTCTGCTATTATCTCAGTAAGTACAGTTCAGTTGAAGTACTTAAGTCTAGTCCTCGACAGTGTTGTGCTGGTTTTTGTTCCTGCCTGACAAAAATCACCCACACCCTAGCACCAGGTGCAGCTCATCAACCATCAAAGACCTGAATTACGCACATGCAGTAGAGGCTAGACAGTTCATATATTTTATTAATTATTGGATATAAGATATACAATAACTCACACAATTATTATGTCACTATGCAGTCCAGCTTTATTGCAAAACTATGACTACCCATGACTGAGGTTTCTCATGAAAAGGGGAAACAAACACCACACACCACCATCTATCCTCTTTCCCCCTGTCCTCCACTCCTTGTGACCACCTTGAAATCTTGTAGTTGTACACACACTCACATCCTCCACCTCTCCTCCCCCAGGGGTGTGCTGTTTTCGTGTACGCTCCTTTGTGTAGCCACTGTACTTTACAGCCCACTTTCTGTGCAGCAAGCACAGAGGCTTTGTTTCTCCCGGAGCATTGGAGTAATGGGCTGGAAAATGAGCCCCCTTTTTTGTTGAGGGAGGGGGGGGGGCGAAATTAACGCCATTTATTACTAAGTAGCTGCTGCTGCAACAATGTGGATGGAGAGGAAGGGGGGGCGGGTGGAGAGAATGGGGTGGGGAGCAGAGGGATGGCAGGTCTCTACCCACAGAACAGATTACCAGCATCCTGAGTGCGGTGCTACTTTATTTTCATTTAGATGAAGTCAAAAGTGTTGCCACATTAAGCATTGCTTAGGCTACTTTTCTGCAGCGGGATTTTGACATTGCCTTAAGGAGAAAACAACAAAACCTAACACACATGTTTGTCCTCTGATTGTGGACGAACTGATCAATATGTGTGAGCACAAACACCTCTTTCCTAAGGCTGCAGAAGCACAGAAATAAGATCTTTAATCTACACCGACATCAAGACACAAAACCTGGAGTTCTTTTATTACCAGAGAAATGGAGGCTAATGTAGTGGACTATGAAAGTTTGGCTGACTTTTTACACTCAAATGAGCTTTATTTTATTGAAACACTAACAGGCATTACCCAGAAAATGAAAAATTTCCATTTCCCTCTAAAATCACCCTGGCTCCTATAAGAGGTTGGTCAGTAGAGCAGCTCCAGGATTTGGCTCTTGATGACATTATTGAGAAAGTCTCATTTCTTGCTTCAGAGGAGACCTCAATGAACTTTGCATGGTCATACGAACAACACTTGTAATTACTCTTTTAGGATGAATTTTCCCTTTAGGAAGGAAAAGGCAGGAAAAGGTTTCTGCTTCATATACATATATATACATACACACACACACACACACTCACCTGCGCACTCTAAGGCAATCCAATACAACACCTCTGCCATAAATTCTACATTTAGGAAGCTTTTACATTTTCAGTTTTTGTTGACATTATCAGAAAGGCAATGATTTGTATTATACTGAATGATGTTCCTAATATTTTGACCACTCCATTAACATACATGCAAAATATTAGGAACACTTTTCAATATAGTGCACTCCAGTACACCATCACCACCCACTGTGACCTCAATAATAAACATAAAGTAGAATTATCACCTTTCTGACAATGTCAACAAAAACTGAAAATGTATAAGCTTCATAAATGTAGAATTAAGGGCAGAGTTGTTGTGTTGGATTGCATTAGATTGCACAGGTGTTCCTAATGAAGTAACTGGTGAGTGTATATATATATATATATCCCTCTCCATCTTTCCCCACCTTCTAACTTTGGTGACGTTAAAGGACCACTCCAGTAATTCAGTATTGTACTTTCATGAAGAGGCAGATTAAGTGAATGATCAGCATCAAAGCAGCAGGGTTTGTAACAAAGGCCTTCCCTTCTGTAAAAATATGAAACTTAGCCATAACCAGTATGTCCCCTGATGACATCATCTGGGTTATTTTTTTCAGAATTTTGAAATCTCCCTCCAGAGAGTTTTTTTTACAGACTGATTAGGGCTCTCCATGATGTGTGATGTGTAAAATTGGTGGCATGCCCCTTTAGGTGCAGTGTGTCAGTAGATAAATAATGTTTAGTTTCATTGTGCACAAAATGGAAAGACATTAAAGTTGATTAATAGAGTTAGAAAATAAAGTTAATTAAGTCAGAAGTCACAGAACTCATCGTTTCACAATCAAATATCAGAATCTGGCAGTCTTCTGCAAAATAATTAGAGTAAGCTGTAAATCAAATATGCAAATTAATAATTTCCTTAGTACAGGGAGTATGAAATTGCCATCTGGTGCTTTCAGTGTAGATTCCTAAACTTAGTTCATTCCTGATGATTTGGAGATATTTTTGTGGCAGATGGCCAAAGACTCTAGCTGGCATCCTGGCCTTCCTGCCCTGTGCTCCTGCCACCTTTGGCTCTGCCCCTCATCCCTCTGGCAGCGCTCCTCACCCCTCCAGCCAGAGGGAGAAGAAGGCGTGGCGTCGCTGTGACCGGGCTGGACGGTGGGCCGAAGAGGACTATACTCAGTGCCCGTATGCCAGCGAACTGACCCGCGTGCTGCATGAGCTCACTCAGGTATCAATACACATGTTGTGCTGAGTGCAGAAAACAGCCAGGACTCACTGTCAATTAATCTACTCTAATCTAGCCTTTAGGCTATAAGCTTACTATGATGTTAGACATGTTGAATTTTACGCATTTGCCAAGCTGCTCAGACTTGGCAAGATTTAATAACTTCATATCCCTAGAATGCAGAAACCAGCATCTCCACTGATTTAACCATAGCCAGCAGGTGTCTACAGATCTGTCCATGTATGACTTTATATATACATAATGCAAACAGACTGACGACAAGCTGATTTCATTCTACATTACTCATGGGATTACTATATCACATTAAAGTAATGAAGCTCACAAAACTGCCATGAACAGCATTACAGCGATTTATTATTTATTTAATGTTGTCAAAGCTGTTTCATCTTATGTCTCTGTTGAATTGTGATGATGGACCATGTAATCATCTTCTCTGAGTGTCGCTGAATATTTTCCTTGTTGTTCCAGATAACCATTAATACCACCAATGCTCAGCCTTTAGGCCAGCAGTTAGTGGCCTTCACCAGCAGGGCGGCTCACTTCACTGATGTCATGGATGTCATCTTTGTCACACACCTGGTGGAGAGACTGACGAGGCTGGTGGAGAAACGCAGAGATGTAAGCATGAACCTAGGGACACACAACCGCCCGTTTACTTCATCACGTTTGACCTCTCATACTCAATTCCATGAATGACAAAATAAAGAAATCCTCTTTCCTTTGAAGGAGCTATTATAGTACAATCATTCTTTGTTCATTGACCCGTCTCTTTGACTGTAGCTCCAGCTCAAATTGCAGTTTTCCCCAGATTGTACTCCTCTATCAAATTTGTAATGTGATATTTATGAAGAGGGAACTACTTGTAGTGTGAGCTCCTCCTATTATGAGAGTATGTCTTTATTCAGATCTGTCTGAAAGCAATGCTTTGCCTTAAGAAAGGATTAGGTTTCTCGGGAAAATCGTTTACTAGCTCATAAAGAGGTAACAATGGCTTCTCAAGAGCTTTAATTGACCAAACATAAAAGGACACTTCAGCATGAGACAGCAGAGGCTGCCTAAGAAGACATGGCATCACGCTGTCGTTCTGGCTTCAATCCTTCAGTCAATTCCAGACAGCTTAACTTTTCACCTCATACGCTTTTCCTCCTTCCTATGGCAGTGTTGAATCTTAATGACCATTATGGTTATGAACATACATCTCTTTTTGGGCAAGTCATGTTTTACCTTAAGTGAACTTATCCCACGTCTCTGGCCGGAGGCAATCGCAGGGCTTTATATCATGCTGAAGGTCAGGTCTTGCGAGGGAGGAGAAGGGGCTTGAATTTAGCTATCACTTGTCCAATTACTCATCACAGGTCATTCAGGAGGAGATATTATTAGGAGATACTTGCAGTTTTATCACTCCTAAGACAATACTGATGAGGCCACCCTCATTCATCCAATAAAGAACAGTCAAATGAAGCAACAATGAAAAGTACAGTAAGTAAATAGCGAGCTGCCATCCCAAGGAAGCGATTATGCCCAATTGGAGCTGCTAATCTAAATTAAATCTTCCTATAATGAATGAAGCCACCATTGCCTCCCTCACAATTCTGACTGGAGATTATAAATG
This sequence comes from Thunnus maccoyii, assembly GCF_910596095.1. Lineage (NCBI taxonomy): Eukaryota > Metazoa > Chordata > Actinopteri > Scombriformes > Scombridae > Thunnus > Thunnus maccoyii. The sequence continues at coordinate 25,053,900 of NC_056546.1, read as the reverse complement.
TTCCTGTTGTTGCGGATATGATTGATGTGCATGATGAGTCTGCCTCTTCATGTGTGCGTGTGGGCTTTTGTACATACAGTTTGTATAATTCAGCACATGCATACATTAAGGATACATGTCTGCTTGCGTTTCCACAGCTGGGGGACTATATATCAGACATAGCCAGTAACATGATGCTGGTGGAGGAACATATACTGTGGATGGCCCAGAACGAGGCCAGAGCGTGCACTCGGATCGTCCAGTGTGTGGAGCGTATCGCTGACCTGGCGCTGACCGGAGACAATCAGGTCATTTCTAAGGTACGACTTGACAACGTCACAGTACCACCCACACTCACAGCCACACGCAGTCAGGGCAAAGGTTGATGATCTGAGTAAACGTCCCATAGCTTTACCTTTTTTCTTGCAGCTTAGAATAATGAGAAGTTAATTTGGCTCTATCAGATAGCTAGAATAAGGCAAGAGAAAGATAAATTGCTTCCTTTGTTTCCTCTTGCTTCTGTCTATTTTTTCCCTTGGTGCTGTCATTTGGGATTAAAGCATCTGCTTAATGACTAATATAAAAATCTCTGCCCTTCCCTCTTGTGCCACCTCCCAACCCTTCCATCTCTCTCCCCCACCCATAACTCTTACCTTCCCTCCACCCTTTCTTACTCCTGCCTCTCTCCCTTCAGGTGTCTGCTAACATAGCTCTGGAGGCCTTCCTGATCCAACCCTCTAACTTTCTCGGTCTGTCCTGCACGGCGCTCCAACGGCCCCCCTTGTCTGCCACATCGCCCCTCCCTGACAGCCACTCACACACTGACAAGGACATGAGCAGAGAGCGTGATGCCGTCGGGGAATCGTTACTCAACTTCAAATGTCACACTGTCAACAGCAGCGGCTCACCGGCCAGTCAGCTCAGCAAGGTAAGGCGCCAGTTAACAAATGCGGTGAAACTTTCTAAAATATGCTATTCGGTTCTTTTACTTGCCTCTCTTTGCAAAATCCACTGAATCCACCCCGAGGTCAGGAAACAACGTTCTGTGAGTGTTTCTCTTTCTCACTCCCAGCAGGGTTTTTTTTTTTAAAGGCCACACACTTTTGTGGTTTTTTTTCACTCTGTTCAAATTCAGGTATGAGAGATGAGGGACAGAACTCGCTCTAACAGAGGAGAGAGGAATAAAATATGAAAAAAGGAGTACAATAGCTGGTGGGCACAATAAAATGAATTCTCCAACACCACACAGTTGAAACATATGAGAAGGATTACTCGCCTTTAAGTCTGTCATTGTCTATTTGTTCTGGCAAGATGACACCTTGTTTGGGTTTGTTGGTGTGCCATAGATCAGCTGGTGATAGGTGGGTATGTAGTGGGGGCAGGGCCTGCAAATAGGACAGTAATTTGGGAGTCAGTGAATGTGGGCCACTCCCTTGTGATGGATAAGATGGCCTTGCGTACCTGTCACTTTAAATCAGCTGCAGCCTCATCATGGCTCCAATTGTAGCCATCCCAAATGACAAATACCATGTCATCAGACAAGGGCCACTCTGCATCTGCAGACGGCAGGCAAAAGATTCAACTCCCTTGGCACTGAAGTGGCATAGTTCTGCAACATTTGAACAGTTTGCGCCCTCTAGCCATTCAGTCTGCCGATGAATTCATCAGTGTGTATGTGAGTGTACGCTGTCTGTGTAGTAGTGTGTATCAGTGGGAGAGAGTGTCCGGGTGTGTGTTTGTCTTTCAGTGTGCGTACTCACTTCATCTCATCTTCTCTTCCATCATCTTCTTCTTCTTCTTCTCTGGTGAGACGGTGTCAAGTCTCTAAGGGTTTGTCAGCAATTACAGCACTTAGCCACATTCTGCCTCCAGGCTATGTGTAGCATGTGTGCATGTAGTGCAGGTATGTATGCATTTCTGGAAGTTGAGCTAAGTCAGCGTAGGTCAAGACAATGCTGCAGTTCCTCAGTTTCTAGAGGCCACTCAACAAATTTGCTCAAAACCACCTCTTGATTATTCCCAGATGGACTTCAAATTAGGAGGCAAATATGGAGAAAGCAATTATTTCAGTTAACACTGAGAACACATCTACATGAATGCACTTCATAGTTTTGGCAGGCTATTATAAGTCTAGGAAAAAAGTTTGTCTTGGTACTTCTTGTCCTTGAGCATGAAACTCTCAGTGCACCTTTCACAAACAGTAAATATGAGAAGATGTGTTGACGTGTGGTGCACTTTAAAGCTTTAAATAACGGCCTCTTAAGTGGCCTCTTTATAATATGTAGTAATTTGGTTTGTATTTGCAGTTGTAGTGAGTGTTAGTCATAAAATATGTGACTGAAATCAAATTTTTCTCTCTGCACAAGTGTGGCATTTTGCCATATTCTGGTGGTAAATAGTTCTGGTGTCTTAATGTGCTGTATCTCCACAGTATAAGGTACCAGCGTGAGTGCAACCGGTTCAATTTCACGTACGACACAGTGCTACAGAGATAAACCAAGAATCTAGTTGACGTTTGCTAAATATTTAAGTAGAATTGATATTATTTACACCATGTCATGCTTATTTCAGCAGTTCCTTGCACCAAGAGCAAACATTAGTCCTGACAGGATTGAGGAATTGATGCAATAAGGGATTCGGGTTTGATAAAAAAGCTTTCAAACCTCAACCCTTGCCAGGTTGATAGTCACAGTAGTTGTGATCAATGGATTTCGTTGGCATCTTTCAAAGTTGTTGCAAAGTTGTGTCCATCTCACTTAATTCACCTCCTTTGAGTTTGACTTTGCATGCATTGATACTGCAAGTAATTACTTTTTTTCTTCGAGGCGTGCCAGAAGTGAAACAAATGTATTTTTTTTCTTGCAGCAAGAAAGCAAAAGGGCTATATTAGAGGTTTTCCATTATGGTATAGAAAAAAATGAATATGTGGTGTGTAACTGCGTCTTCTTCACTCATGTCATGACTTCATCACCTGTACCACTAGTATAAAGCAGTGCCATTATGTATAAATGACTGAACTGAGACTGTGATGTAGATTATTACTGTATCACTGGCTAGCTGGCATGGCATGAAGTAATCATAATAATAGAAGGGCTGAAGAGTATTTGAGGCTGAAGCCATACTGTATCTCTCCATTAAGTTAATCTCGATTTAACAAGGCACGTTGACTAAGGACATTACATAAATGAAGTGCCCAATTTACAGCAGTAGTCTGGGGGAGTGCTTGTAGGTTGAGAGAGCCTTACACGCATCCATTTTCAATCAGATTAAAAAGGTGCTTTACTTGTTTGTTTTTACATTGTCAGAGCATAATGCAATATACAAATAAACATATTAACTTAAGAGGACAATACCTTTACAAGATATGAATACAAAGCCATTCTGCAATAAATAAAATAGATATCATTGGAAGGAATCTCAGAACCCACTGGCTGTGCTTACATTTTGGCAAACATGCTGCTATTATTCAGCATTTTGGCATTTCGTTCGGAAGGTGCAGCCAGTTCTTTGGTGGCAAGCGTGCTTTTAAATACTTGATATATTTGAGTAATTTAAAAAAAAAAAAAAAGTCTCTTGAAAGGTCAGTTTTTGGGCGTGAGATGAAGTGTAATACTATTTCCAGCTCATTTAGCGTGCAGAATGAACACAGCTTGTCCTCCCTGGGCGATTCACACTCTCACACCTACGAGCTGCCCAGTTTACACAGCCCCTGCTCCCCAGGAACGGTTGCTGGGTGAGGAGCATCACCCTGCCTGAGAGCACTTTAATGGTAATTGTTGAAGGAGATGAAAGTGACTTCAACAGCCTATGGGCTCTAATCTATTCAAGCTATCGCCGCTCTGCAACAACATCTTTTTATTTCTCTGTGTTTCTCTACCTCACATTTGGGAAACACCTCGCCAATTACTGATAATCTGGGAAAGCCTCACAGGTCCAATACTTTAGAACAAGCTCTGTCATTTACACACAAACACAGACACACACAAAAACTCATATCCTCATTCATATCCATTGAGTTTAGATTTTCTGTCCTTTTTTTTTACTTTTAGCTGTTTGATTATGTTATTAACTGTGTTTGATTTCTTTACAGCCAAGTGTAGTGAAGCCATATAGACACAAGACTTTCACCAATAAGCTTTGTATCAGGGCTCTGCTCTAGTTTACATCATTACCGTATGCTAAGCAAATCCAGAGGTTAAACATTGTCAGTGTGGTGTCATTCTCTGAAACTAAACGAATGATTAATTATACATTTTAATTCCATATCACAAATGTCAAGAGTCAATTAAGTGAGGAACATCTGGCTCAAGCTGTGCCACACAGCAGCTGAATACGGTGTTATTAAGAGCAGAGTATTCTCTGATTTATAGGCTTCATTTATAGGCTGTGATAAATGATGATCAAATCAGATTTATGTGAGCAGAAGTGCTTTGTTTCAGCGTCTAATTTATATCTGACATCAAATTTGATCTGTTTGGTAAATGTTGATTCTTCGATTAACATTATTTTTGTGACTTTAATGATGTTTTCTATGTATGAGCAGCAGAAAACTGCATGTAGTATCATATATTTTTAAAAATCTGGACCACATAAAATGTGATAGCAAATCAGATCCCGAGGCTTGACGCCTTACTGTATATAATCTTGAACGCTCAAAGCATCAAATATAAGTGTTTCCATGACAATAAGTAAACAGCACATTGTTCAGCTGAGGCAAATCTCATAATTTCAGTCCTCACAGCAGTTCGCCTAAGCCGGTGTTAAGTCAGGACGAAGCACATCGATGAAAAGAGAAGCAAAACACACCAATGAGATCAGTGTTTGAAAAGATGCATCAAATCAAAAGCCGTAGTGAACATGTGTTTGAAACAAGCAGACGTGTAGACATAGTAGCAGATATCAGATGTGAAATGTCACCTGGGGTTAAAAAGGAAAAAAAAAAAAAAAGACATGAGCAGCTATTATGAATTGAGAATGAATGCCTGTTGTGTGAAAATAGCCATCTCTTCTCCCACTGGGTAGGCGATGTGTGTGTGTGTGTGTGTGTGTGTGTGTGTGTGTTCAGAGTGTGAACTTTGTGTGAGATAGATATATTTGGTATAACAGGAGCGCAGAAATAAATGCACATAATCCGCACTCACACACACACACACACACACACACACACACACACACATAAGCTCACACTCCCTTATGACTCATCAGTCAGCCTGTCTAACGCTGCTCAGTTTAACAGCACACTGTGACGGCTGCAACAGACACACAGCACCACAGCTTGTTATCGAGCAAAGGAGATATTACAAAGATACAAACAGGCAGAAAACTGGAAGAAATTCCTAGTTGGATACATAGTCATCACATAATCAGTGATTCCCTTATATAAGCCACTGTTTTAGATTTGGCAGTGAGTGAAGTATAAACTAGAGTTATCATTTTTATTTTGTCAGGTTATCGTTCTTTTTAATTGCATTGCACAATAGATGAAGTAAATGAATTTTCTTACATATGGAGTTGACATACACGTCCTCATTGACTTGCAGTGTCTTTGCTGACTGCAGTCTGGTGGCAGTTTCTTATTAACAAGAACAGTGGCACACAACGTTTTTAAGAAGGGGCTTAAAAGTGATTAATCGACTACCTCATAAAAACCCGCAGACTTCCTCATAAACCGAGCTTCTTTTCCAGGCTGTTCCCTCCATCCTTGTGTAACTGACTGACTGGTTGAGTGATCTGCTCTCTGTCTTACTCTGGCAGAAGCTCAGCACCATTTAGAGCCATTTTGGGTCCAACTGGACTAAGACACACAGCATATGGCCCCACCGTGCCAACACCTTGCCAAAAAGTGGCTTAATAAAACACAGCCGTACAATATCAGCACCTTACGTACCGCTCTCTGTTCCAAAAGTATTCACCTCTGAATTGATTTTCTTTTGATTTCACACACATTTTGTCAAATGGTTTTAGACTGTTAAAGAGGAAAGGCAAAAGAAAGATGGGAAAATGGAAAACATTTTACTCATTCTGTATCTTTCCTGTTTTTGCTCCTTTTTGATTTACCACTTAAAGCTTAATGTTTTAAATATGACACAATAATATCCCTGTTTTTTGCATATATTAATGGAAAATTTGATAAGTTATTGTTCTTTGAAAAAGCTTCAGTGGCTGAAATAGCATGCATAAATACCACAGGAAAAGGTATTTTATATTACTCCGTAGACCTTTGAAGCAGCATAGATGTTCCATCCTGAAAACACATTACAGTTTACTAAAGCAACCTGATGTTGTGCTGACAACATCATTCTGTAGTCAGATTTATGTGACAAAAGACGGGGATCCAACACCGGTTGTGTTCAGGCCAACTTAAGCAGATGATTGATTATTTCAAAACAAGACAAAGAGTCTACAGCCATGCTAACTGCTCTCGAGGCTGTATTGGCCAACCTGATCTCACAGAGATACGTGAAATGACCTCTTAACACCGCATTACATGGTGCTGGCACTTAATGTGTTGAAATCACGTGTCATACCATGGAAATAATGTCAATGGAAAGTCAATTAGGGTCCTTTGTCGTGGAAGACATACAAATGCCCTGGTTCAACAACATCATGCATTGGGAGGTGGTTAATATTGTTTTCTTGTCTAATAAACTTTATTTTATTGTTGTTTTTATTGTCATTTGACTTAATTTATTATAATGCCTTAGTTATGATTTTTTTTTTTTTTTTCAAATGTGAAGATGAAGATTCAGTCATTACCAATGCAACATCATGTTATGCATGCTTCTTACCCATAATCACCATTGACTCCAATGTTAACCTGACCGCGGCGCTAGAAGACACTGTGAGAATCAGTCCCATTAGACACACACACACACACACACACACAGCTGAAGCTTTGGCATTCCTTCAAACCTACCTCATTATCAAAATGACAGTTACATCACAAACAATACAATGTTTTTAGAGAACAAAAAATCATAACTAAGGCACTGTAATAAAACTGAGTCAAATAACAATAAAATAAAGTTTCCTAGACTAGAAAACAACATTAACCACCTCCCACTGCATGACGTTGTTGAAACAGGGCATCTGTGTGTCCACCACAACAAAGGGTCCCATTGACTCTCCATTGGCATTGTTTCCATGGTACTGACATGTAATTTTAACACATTATGTGCCACAACCACATAAAGCGGTTTTAAGAGGTCGAGGTCATTTCATGCATTTCTGTGTGATCAGGTCGGTATTGGCACATGCTTAAGGTTGATGCTAACATCATGCTAACATGCTTACTACGACAATGTTAGCATTCTGATGTTTAGCAAGTGCAATCTTAACCATGTTTACTGTCTAGTATGTTGACATGCTAACATTTGGTTACAAGCAATTTACACAAATTTAAGTACATCTGAAGCAGTCATTAATTTTGCAGGTATTTATACATTTTTGACCCAATAATGGCACCAGATATGGCTGGTTAAGGGATCACAGAAGTTATTGCAATTCAGAGGGGTATGTTTGGACCAATTTCATGGAAATCCATTCAGTAGTTATAGAGACATTTCCCTCAAAATCACAAATGTCAAACTCACAGTGACACTAAAAGGAAATACAGAGCATTAAAGTAATTAATATTCAGTGTCTGGGGACCATAAATGTCTGTTCAAAATGTTGGTTTAAACCATCAAGTAGATATTGAGATATTTCTCTGGACAAGTGAAAGTTTTCACCCTTTTGTCAGCATGGATATCTGTTCCAAATGTCCCCATGGCAATCCATCCAATAATTTGAGACAAAAACCAAAAATGTCAACCACTGCCATCCCTAGAGCCATGTCACTTGCGGGGCTTAAAATTTTCTGTATGTCTGTATGTAGGACACACATAAATTAAAAAGCAGGCTTGTCTTTTGACCATGAAGATTCTTCATTTGAGTGTTGCTGATTTTCTGCATATACTGTTGGTAGACAAAGCAGTCAATGTCAGTTGTCTGTTTAATAATCATATGCTCTGAATTCATCTGAATAAGACAAGTGTGCATACTGAAATTGTGCCTGAATATTAACCAACATATTCAAATGCTGACCTGATTATCCATTTTGCTGGGTTAACTGAACTAGGAGCAATTTCATATTTGACATTTGCATGTTTTATATTCAAACGAACAAGGGAAAAGCACCATTTTTTTCTCTCAGATTCCCAGTAGAAAATTTTTTTTGTACAGAGTATCTCACCCATATATTAATATTGTGACATTACACATATAGTATGTGTATAAACACATTCACATTTTTATATAGTCACTGATTCACCAAACTCAGTTGAGTTTGATCAGGGACAACATTCTCATTGAGCACATGCTGTTTCAAATGTCTGCTTAAAACCTAATTGGTAGGGATAAATCTGAAATAACGAAGGCTTTGGTTGCTGAACGTTTCCAAAAATGTCACCATCAAAAAGCATCCGCCCCCCTCTGTCTTACCCCACATCTCCACACATAGTACAAAGTTGGCTTTGACACTCTGGCTTCAGATATCTAAAACATGAACACTTTCTGCAAGAATTTGTTCACAAATTCATGCAGAAAGTGCATAGGGAAGAATGGTGTAACACGAGCCACTTTTTACATTTGATGATTTTACCACAAAATAAAAGTGTATTTGTGTCAAATAGTTTTTATATATACCTTTAATATTCAATTCAACTTCAATTTAATATGATAACATATTGCATTTTGTAGCCCAACTGCCAAGATATAAGTAGATAGTAGCCCCCAAGTTGTATGTTACATGATTGTAATAGATTTAGCCAACACAGAGCCACCCAATGCTTCATCGATCATGAAGCATCCAACTTGCCCTGTATTGTCCTTTACCACAGAAATTATGCAAAGGTTAAGAAAAAAAATCTAAAAATAACCGCTCTGATTGGGCAGGTCCTAACTCCCATGTTGGGAACCACTGGTCTTAAAGTTATTTATCAGCTGACTTTGAACACTGGACATACATCTGTCATAAACTCAAGGAATCTACATATTTTAAACTGAATACTTTGTACGTCAACATATTCTATACCTGTTTGTCCGTTTCACGTCCAAAGCACACTCTAAATCTGCAATTAAAATGAGCCTTTGAAAAAGCAGCGTTTTCAACATCTTCTCTGCATCTTGCCTGATTAGTGCGCGTCTGCCAGCTGACCTTTCGTTGGTATCACACTGTTTATTACCACAGTGTCACTTTGTTTTGAACAGATTCAGAACTAATTATCCCTAAATTACACAAACATATGGCATTTTATCTTATTTCCCAAGTCAGTGGGCATTATCCTTACACTGAATTGCAGAGTGTATGGTTCATTGAGGATGACAGTTTGGAACAATATTTACCACTTTAGATCTCCCTCTTCCTTGTCATTGACAGGTAATTAGTGGAAGCCTTTAGGCTGAACGGGTGGAGTATTCCCACCTCCCTCTCTCCTCAGATAGCCTCTCTCTGCTCCACAGAGCTCCACTGCTTTTTAATTGCACTGCGTGGGTGTGTGTTTTTGTGTTTTTTTTTTGCTTTTGTTTTTATTTTTAGGGGGATGTATGTGGATGTGTTTGTGCTTTTTGGTGTGAGGGTGTGTATGGATGCGTGTACATGTCAGCCACCCTCCAGGTTAAGACTATCTGGGGACACTGTTGCAGCAGAATAGAGCCAGGGGCTGTTGCACAGTAAACGAATCCTCTATGTCAGCACAGGCATCTGAGACAACCAAATATGACCCAGTTTATCCCGATTCAGTAAACATGGCGCTTTATGAATGTGAATGCTTAATGTCTTGATAATTTGCTTCTAATTGGAATATGTTAGGGATACGTTGTGTACAGTCCTCTAATAAGCAATGGAGGATTTAAAGCACTTAACTCTTCATTAGCTCATTGACCTGCGCCTCTGTGTGGAGGGGGCACAGATTGAACAAATTTTCCCTCCATATTTGAAATGCAAACAACTGGAGGTTAATTGTATGTGTGTTGAACTGCAGTTAAGTATTAAAGTCAAATGGCAACGGGCATTAACATTGGATGGGTATTAAGGTTTTATTAGTTCATGTTGTGCTTCGCAATGAATAGCGGGTGTGTTGTGCATGTGTGCCGTCATTAGAGGGAGAGTGGGTGTGTAAAACAGCATACATGCACGCTTGTGTGCTTCTTTATAAGTGAATATATGTATGGTCTATATGCATGCATGTGTCATTTGTTGTGCATACATTCAGGATTGTGTGAGTGTCTGTATACATATGTGTGAATCTTATATATTTCCAGCTCACATGCGTCTGTGACTGCACATCCATGCGAGGAGTGTGAAGGCATATAGAAATTTTACTGTGTCCCTGAGGAATGGCATCTTTTTCTCTCTTTGCAGCTCTGTGAAACAAACAGGCCTGTGATGCAGCAGTGAGAGGCCTTGAATGCTAAACACATCATAAGAGAGGAAGGCAGAGAGAGGACGAGGAGGAGGAGGAGGAGGAGGAGGAGGAGGAGGGCAGGAGACAAAAAGAGAAGTGGAATTGAAAAAGATTGAGTAAGGATGTGATACAGAGAAAAGTGACAAATGAAGGACTAGAGACAGACAGTTGGACATATCCCGGAAATAGAGAGTGAGAAGTGAGATGGAGAGACTTAGCAGGGAACAAGGGTGGGTGATAGTGAGCGAAGGAGGATGAGAAAGAAAAAGAGTCCTATCAATCGCTGGAGATCAGCAGGCCCCGGGGACTGCTGTCCATTTCTACTGAGTGAGAGACAGAGATTTATTTCCCTTTGTAGAAGAGCAGAGGAGTTGATCCTCTCTCCTTCCTGTGCTGGAAAAGTTGTCCCCAACTGAATCATTTGTCCCATCCCATCTTTTCTTAAAATCTACCTCGGGATCAGCCGTGTCACTTCAGACTCTTTTATCAGAGCCCACAGCGCGCCCACACATTCACTGTGCGTGCTCTCCTTTCTGCCTCACCCAATTTTCTTCAATACACCAATTCATTTTTATCAAACATTTTGTCGAATTATTCTCTGCTGTGGTGTTTCATGCAGTGCTTACACGCATCTCTGTTGGCTGTGCTGTCCAATGCAGTCTTTTACTGCTGCATGTTTTTTTTTTCTCACTCTGCACCACACTGAAGAGATGAATGGAGGCATTTGCTCATCTCTGACTGTTCTTTTTTTTTTCATACATTTAGCCAAGATCTCATTTTCTCTGTGGTGTGCCACACTCTTATCAGGCAGGCTGCACCATATTGTCAGCCAGCTACGTCCTGACAGCTACTGTAGGAACCGACAGCTCCGGCCTGCCCACCGCTTTAGGAAAAATAATCCCTTGAAAAATAGGTCATTTTCAATTATACTTTGTATCTGCATCTTAACAGTGTCTTCTGAAATCATGTCAGAGAGAGTATGGTAAAAAGTTTCCCTGCCTGTAGCCACACTGTAAACCTGCGTCACTCATCCCAGTGTCACTTGGAACCAGAGAAGTGTCACAGTGTAATATAAAAACAGAAAAAAGTCAGCTTAGCAAATACCTTTTTAAACAGTTTTGAACTGACAGTGAAGATATTAAAGTGTTGATTTCACAAATCAAGGCAGGTAGCTTGGATGAAAAATATACAGATGTCATTTCAGCTTTCATTTCACTGCTACAGTATATACACACAGGATGGTGCAGCCACAGAGTCGACTCTATTTAAAGTGAGAATGCCTGCAGGGTTGTGCTACATGACGGACAAAGAGCCAAAAGGTCAAACAAATGCATTTTAATGTTACTGAGTAAGTAAAGTGTCTTTTTAAGTTCAGGTTAAGCATACTTTTGTGTAAGTGGACCTCAAAGTAACAAAGGTCTGCAGATTCAAAGAAAGATATTGATTATAAAAGGGTAAAGACACTGTTAGCTTTTGTAATAGCTCAAACATATAAACTATGCTACGGATAACTTGTTTAATGCAAAAACTAAATAACAAGAAGCTGTTTCCTAGAAAGATGTTTCAGTCAGGGGTTCAAGATTTCCTCCAACCCTTTGTGAGATTGAGGAGATGAAAATAAATTTGTCAACTGTCATACTGCAACCCCCCACCTCCTGGGAACAGTGTTTTGAAGGAAACATCAGTGGATTATGATCAGTGGTAACATTTACTCCAGTGAAGGAAGTGCTCCGTTTTGATAACATACAAAAGTCAGAGGAAGGTGGTGGATAGTTGCCATACAAAGCACAGACTTTTAAACTTCCTGAGTCCCTCATGTGGTTAGGTTTAGGCAAAAAAAAGCACTTTGTTTAAGATTAATGAAAGATGATGGTTAAACTTTAATGCTTTTTCAATAATAAAACCAGACTGTGATCGTTCTCTTCACCTTTACAAAGAACTGTGAGTCCATAACATTAAAAATGTCAATCATGCTTTAGTAGCTACAAGCGACATTGGTGAGAAAACAAATGAAATATGTTGGAACTGAACATTTTGCAGTTTTGTTAAATATGGACATTTTGCCTCTTAGCAAATACCAAAGTCAACGTTTCCTCATTATGTAGATAAAAAACATAATCCAGGTGGCTTTATGTTTCTCCCAAAAAGTATTTGCTGTTGCAAATTAGTATCATACTATATAAACATAATTTCAAGGAGACAAGGTTGCTTACTGATGCCATACTGTTTATACCTTTGCAGCCATCCCTTTAACATCTCTGAGTGTGTTAGACAATTGTGGGCAATGTTGCAAATCAGTGACAAGAATTTTTTCCAGGTTATATTGGATTTATATCCAGTAGAAGAAGTAGATTTAGAAGTTGTACTTTGTAAGGTATTTAAATTGCTGGATAAGCCAATAGTTCTTGTCCGGTTGTTTTATCCATTAACAATTTCTCAATGTATTAACCAGAATATTGACTATATCATGATATATATTACAAAATAAAATGTCATTCCTCGATAAAGGATTTTATCCAAGTCACCCACGCCTAACTCTTCTGTCAGTGATTTTGATGTTTTAATTTCGGTTGAATGATTACATGGTCCTCTGTCGGTTGAGGAAATTGTTGACTTCTGCAACCCTACAATTTATTATGCAGACTAAAAATTGGGCGGCTGTCATGCTAAAAAAAGTTCCTGGAAAGTTGACATTGTTGATATGCAGGTTTCTAGCCAACAGTAGCAATATGGTTCATGTCCCAGTGCAACTCTGAAAGTGAATGAGAAACATCTTTCCTCCCTAAACAACTACTGAAGCCAGCACTAGAAGACTGGCCAGCACTGGAGCCTGTTGTACTGGTCAGGTGCCAGCTGCTTATGTATGTCACTACAAATCTGAGGCAAGACTTTGCTGAAAAATCCCCCTGTGTGCTGAGCAAACTTTATCTATATAAATATTGCAAGTCTGAATATCACATCTGATTCTAACACTTTAATTAACTTTGTCAACTTCTGTGACAGCTGCTGACATATTATCTGTGAAGCCGGTTAACTGTGCCTCCGCTCTGACATGACATTAGGTCATTATAAAGCAGACCACTACAGTCAGATGGCATTCATCATCCTGAACCCTCTCATTTGCACTTATGTGACCTCTCCCTCCAGTGATAAAGAAGCATGCTTTAGCATCGGCATTTCCCAATCAAGACCCTCTTGCATTTTAAATTCACACGGCTGGCTGATCTCTTGCCCTTCCTCTCTCTCTTTATCTGTCAAACACACAGATCTTACACATATATATACGTAGAAAATCATACTTTAAATACTGAATCTACTCGGTTGATTTTATATGAGATTCAAATGTTAGAGGTTAGAGGATATTACAGAAATACTGCTCTCTACACATACTCTAATATGTAGTTTTCATGAGCTACCATGGCAATAAAGTACACACATCCAAACACACACACACACATTTTAACTATTCCTCTCACTCCTTGCTCTCCCTCCTCCACCTCTTTCCCTCTCTCCCTGTGGTTAAAAGCAGCAAACGCTGAGCCAACTGGCTGAAGCTGGCTCCCATGCCTCCCATTCGCTAGTTAATCTGGCCTGTCCTGCTTTATCTTCCACCTTTGCTTCTGGTCCACAAATCACAGCTCAACTGACTCCTGTTTCCATCCTCCTTTCTTTCCCTCTGCCCTCCTTCATGTCCTACAGTAGGCACCTCCCCCCCCCCAAAAGTAGGGTGCAGCAGCAGGGAGTCCTTTGCAATCCGTCTCTTCTGCTCCCTGTCTCTGTTCCTTTTGCAACCTGCCACACACACACACACCCACACACACACACACCCTTTCCCTTGTGTTTCTCACAGTCTGTTGCAAGCTGCTTTCATCCTCTCATCCTACGTCGCGCTCTATGTGGGGTAATTAGAGCTAAATTAATAGAACATTAGGATGCTGTAAGAGCAGGCTGCCCAAGGACAAGGCTAGTAGTGTATGACAGGCATGCAGGAAAATGCAACAATAAACAACTGACAGTGTTGACTGGATATTATACACCACCTCACGTAATGCGCATTGTAATGTGTGGTAAACCAGAGCATCCCTGCAAACTGACGTGGAACAGATGTCGATATGACAGCGTGTAAATCTTTAAATAAAATATAAGTTTTGGTTGTCCAAAGCTACTACCTGCCTTTTTTTTTTAAAGTAGAATGTAAATATCTTTTTGACATCAGCCCCACGTAGTTTCTATTGTCTCTTGGGTTGATGTTGAACTCAGCTTCTTCCAGCATGTTGTTGTGATATGCATGCAAAGAATCTGCTGAAACACGTTGAGCCACGAACATATGTCACAGCCGCACTTTTAGACACACGAGTGATGCCGCTTTGTTACTACTCAGACAACGTAGATGTGACAGTTTGTACCCGCATAAATGGGAAGCCCTGAAAAACAGCATGCAGGCTCAGCAAGATTCCTCTTCAACAAATAAGATCTAAAAACATTCACACACACACACACACACACAAACACTTGAGAAAAACACATCTGTCATGTCTTATATCACACCTTTCCACCCTCCTTCACTGTGAGCGCAGCAGACTCTCATTTAGAAATGATCCCTCCTCCTGTGTCTCCCTCTTTCCTCTACGTTGCCCTTCTTTTATCAGCTCCATCCACATCATGTTTTAGGGAAATAGTCTCCTCTAATACCCACGAAAAGGATAGGAAAAAAAAAAAAAAAAAATTCTAATTGCTCTGCAGTGTGTTTGCATGTTGCACCATCTGTGGAGCTTCTGCCGTTCCCTCAATTAGCATTCTTAGATCAACGAGATTGGAGTTTTACTGCACCGCCAGTGTTTGCTCAGATGGAATCTGCTGCAAGAGCACCGGCTCTCACAAGTTATAATTACAGCAACACTCTGCTCCTCTCTCAACAGTGGGATATCTCTCTCTCTCTCTATCTGTATATTTCTCTCTAATTATTGTTATTCCTCATGTGGAAATAGCAGTTTTCACCCCCCTACTGTATCTGTTACTGCACTGTGCAAAGCTATAAATTTGGCATAGCAGTTAGCAGTCCTCCCACAGTGTCCATAATTTTGGATTTACTGAAACAATATAAGCTGCTTATTTTGATGAAATGTGTGAGTGTCTCTTACGGGAGGAGAGGAACAAACAAATATGTACACGCACGCTAGCACACACACACACACACACACACACACACACACACACACACACACACACAGCTTTCAAACCCCTGTGGTATGCAAGATTTAGAAGGTATCCATAAGTCCTTAAGGGTGCTTTAACACCAAACCAGTTTGCTACAGTTCAAATGAACTGTGGTGTGTTTGCCCTTGTCTGGTTGTTGTTTTAGTCCGGTTCAATTGGACTCCGGTTAATTTCCCGCCTTGGTGAGATTTGTCAATTATGCAATGAATCCTTTTCTACCAGATCTGTGATTCTGTTCCTAAGAATTTAATCTGAACAAATTGCTAATGTGATGTTTTTAGAGGTTAATATTAAGAAACATATTGACATCTGCAGTTGCTTGTTCTTACATCTATCATGCTTAGATTAAAGTTACTGTACAGGGGCTTGAATTAGGCTTGTTTTGATTCCTTATCTGGTGAGATGTCAGCTCACCAGATCTCTGTCCAGTTAATGAGCTGCTTCCGAGGCTGTGAACTTTTGTTTACATGCACTGCTGCGAGTCTAATTGTGATCCTAAATGAACTAAACGCCAAAAAAAAGTTCTGAACTTCAGGGCAAAGCAAACAAACTCTTAATACACAGCATGCATTGCCATACCTGCTTTACTGAATACATGGGAACAATCGTGGGTTTCCTACTGTGGTTTATGAAATCACAGCAACAAGATTAAATGCATTGTGAAGTCTTAAATCAGACTCTACAAAAGTTGCAGACAGTGTGAAGTAGTTTTCAACTGAATAACAAACCAACCATCTTGTTTTCTTTTTGGGACACATTTCAGCCCTGTAGCGCCATACATTATACAGAGGGTGATGCTGCTTCCACCGTATCCACAATACATGTATTATTCTGTGCTATGACGGCAGAAATATGGAATCTTCAGCCCTCATTCATACTCACCTCTTGAGTTCATTGCTGCGTCTCCCCACCCACTGCTTCTGCAGTCTTCTTCTCCCACACACTCCTTCACAAACACCCTGTTATCATTTCGGAGCTGGACTGAGAATGCACATTAGCTCCTCTCCGTTGCATAAATACAAATCATTTGCCATAGTTTTATTGTCAACTTCCAGAGGTTATCCATAAAATTCTTTGGTCAATATGCATGTGGGCTGCATCAGGGGAATACAATATGACTGCAGATAGAAAGGGATATACAACATATACCCAGTAGGACATTGATATTTACAGTATATATCCATATTATGGTGCACTGGGGCTATCACTACAATTTTCATTAGAGCTGCAACCAACTATGTGCTAGTGTTTAATCTGCTCTTCATGTCCATGTATCTGTAGCATGAAGCCTGTATGTGAAGTCTTGTTGGTCATTATGTATTCTGATCCAGATTCCTTCTGATTCTAGTGATACCTGCATTGAAATGGCTAGCATGTTGACTCTGTTCTGTCTAATAGCTCCCTGCTAGATGCGGAGCAGGAGTGGGCCGTAGTAATTACAATAGAGGAGACCGATCCTGCTCAGGCCTGGAATGTTAATGCCTTATCCGACCCGGTGCATTTGACTGCAGCTGTAGAGGGAAGCAGGGACGGACACGAGGATGGGCCAGGGAAGGGGTGTGGTGGGGGTTGATTGGAGGCTGTGTGGGTAGTGTCCCAGAAAGAGTTTAGTTTTGGGATGGCAAACTGTATTTTTGCTGCCTTGGAAGTGAATCAGAATGAAATTGTGGGGTCTATCATGGGAAAGCTGAATTTTGTGTGACCTCATTCACACTTACTCACTTCATGCCTCTTGGGCAGATTGGATGGCTATTAGATACCGAAAAAGTTAACTGCATCTATCAAGAATTCAAGAAGATTAAGTCTTTGAGATGCTTTTTAGACAGTTTTTGAAAAGGTGTCAATCTCTCCAGGATGCTTAAATTATGCTCCTATTTGCTCCTCCTAAGTGTAACCAAGTAACTTACACTGAAGTTAGCTGTCATTCCACCTGTCTCATTAAAACGCCAGGAAAACAAAGGCTCAAGTGATTTAAACACATATGATCATACAGAAGGCATAATGTGCTGGTGTATCTGATCCCTGATTGGTTCAACCATTGAGTGATCTGTGTGGGTGAGGGAGCAATCTGAATAACAGCTCATGAGAATGATAACTCGTAATTCATAAATGCGATTCATCCTTGGGTTTGCTTTCGTTTGTGGATATTTGTCAGCCAGCTAGCTTAACTGTAATTGTAACCATGGATATAAACTGCTAACATGCAGTGTAAACAAAGGTGTATTAAAAGGTATCTGTATTTTCTTCTTTTACAGAAGTGTATAGGAGTAAATATCTCAGTTTAGCATAAATGATGTGATTTTTTGAAAGACAAGTAAAAAAGCCAAAGGTGAGGAATAATTCCCATTTTCCTTGATGCAAATTAGCTTGTTTCGGGAGTTGCAGCCATGTGTTTTTTGCTATTAAAGAAGAAGAAGGATATGTCTTTCTCTGCTTTGTCCCCTGACTGGTACTTTTCATTGATTTCAAAGCTTTATTTCACTGAATTCATCCATTCTATTCCTCAGATCATACTGATTGTTTTTCACTTGCAAACACATCCTAATAATTATATGCCTGGCCCTGGTCAAAGATCTGGCTCTTTTTTGTCTACATCTTAAATCAGATTACATTCATATGGTCTTGACCACATTCATTATGTCAGGTATGATATTACTAACATTATGCATGTTCACTAAGGAGTATAATTGAATTGTTGTCTGTATTACAATATCAGCTAACAATCCAAATCACAATCGGTGTCAAGCAACAGGCCACTGTGATTAACTTCTTTGTCACTGCTAATTAAAACCCAGAATCCATGGTACAGTAATTACCAAATTACAATGAATATACAGGAATTTGTCTTGGTGACACAAGTGCATAAACACTGCACATACTAAGTAGGGACCAAGAATTGGTTCTTTTATTCAAGTAAATAGAGCACAAGTTCAAATAATATTCACATGTAGTGTACACAGGAACACCTGTCTGACTGTACTGACAAAAAGGAAAGGTACACTTCTCTAACTAATTATCCTTGCTGCTGTGAGCTTGTTCTTTCTGTTCATCCCTCTCTCACGCGCATTGAAGTGTGTAACCTTTTCCCCAGCTGTGTAATCCAGTGTGGCGCTGCTCTGTGTTCTCCTGAAGAGCATAAGCAACTCCCAGCCCCACTAATCCATACTGGAGCTCTCAGCTCTTTCTATGCACAGCACCCGACTCGAATCCTAAGACGAGGGATCATCTGTATGTATTTGCCAGCAGCTTGGCTCATCTCGTTAGCTGACTTACTTTGCATTCACGCTGCTGCCAGCCATATTGTTCTGCTACTGTCTGATGACATAAGGTAGCTGATTGGTTACTGTACTGCCAGAGTTGTTGCAATGAAATGCCGGACATGTAGTTGAGCATCACTGGTATGTGGCTGGCTGGTAATGGGAGGCATCCGCCAAAAGTTCAGCCAATTTTCACTGCTGACAAACAAGGAACACAAATAAAGGTCCTAGCATGTGTAGTATTTTGTACCTCTCAACAAACATATATTTCCTATAAACACAATTGCTCTCTGTCACAAAAAGGATGTTGTTACTTATTCCTCCTTTCACCTCTCTTTTTTGGAACAATGGGAACTACTAACAGCCATGGTAACAGGGTTAACACGTGTACACTGGCTCCAAAGGTTAGCTTGACACTAAAATGATGTTTGAACAGTCCCCACAAAGCACCCTCACCCACCCAATGGTTTTAATTAGTTGGATTTTTCATGTCTTTATTTATTCAGTTGATCATTCAATCATATTTTTACATTTTATTTCCCAGCATGAAGCTCTAAATGTGTTTTAATCCTTCTCTGCATTGCCACATTGGAATAACTTCACTCTGATGGGGAAATACTGAATGCTATATTTTTACATCAGCCTAAAAACCAAATTTAGATATGTTCCGCCTAAAGATACTGGAGTCAGCCCACTGTATAAATTACCACCATGTGTCATTTTTATTTCAAATTGTAGGATGTAAATTCCCAGAAAAAATACTGGGGACATGATGTCATTGTTCTCAGTGGTAGCCCTAACAGTTACAGGAACAGCTGTTTATTTATTTTTTATTAAATCAGTCCACCAGATTTCCTACTAAATCTGACCCAGCAGCATACAGTGTATGTAATGCACACACACTGGAGAAGTGACACAATTAAGTATATGTAAAAAAGTCAACACACATTCCATATTCACTTAGTATATAAATTTGGTTTGTCTTTGTGAGATGTAATTGGCAGCAGCATTCCGAGGTTGCAGTTTCATTGTTGTTGGTCCGCAAGTGTTACATCACTTCCTGTTAGTACAAACTAGCATATATGTAGGGATTGCAATGTCAAGTCTGTTGGTGGGCCCACTACTTAGGTCCAGACTGAAATATCTCAACAACTATCAGACGGATTGCCATGAAATTCATTATCCATGGGATGAATTCTACTGACTGCGAAGAGCCCCTCACTTTAACTACAGCGCCACCAGCAGGTTGACATTTTGTTTTTTTGTGACATGATGTCTTGACTCACCAACTATCTAATGGACAGCCATGGAGTTCAGTGATCCTCTTACGTTTGCAGCACCATTGACATTGACATTTGTGGTTTTGAGTTAAATGTCTTGACAGTTATTGGATGGATGACATTTGGTAGAGACATTCCAAATACTTTGTAATTGTAAACTTTAAATCTAGCGCCAGCATCAGTTCAAAACTTCTGTCATTGGTTTATGACCAAATACCTGAAAAACTAATGATATCCCCATCAAACTCAACTGTAGATTGTGTTTAGTGCTAATTATCAAATGTTAACATACTGACATGCTAAACTAAGATGGTAAACATGGTGATACTTGCTTGACATAGGCATCTTAGCTTTGCCATTTAAGCATGTTGCCATGTTTAAAATAACAAAGTATTAGCATTTAGTTACATGCACTGCATGCTACAGACTCACAGATCCACTATATGCTATTAGTATGTTGCATGGATTGGGGACTTAATACACATGTTAAAGCTGAATGTTTAGTAAATGGATTTTTGCATAGCAGGAGCAAGATTTCTGTAATTATCCACACATTAAGTGTAGGTGCAATGCTATTGGTTAACAGCATCAATTGACAAGCAACGTAAGGACACTGACTATGAAACCACAACTATTTATAAATAGACATGGTTTCAATATCAAAAGTTGGTTTCTGACAGTACTCGTGGTGTGGTTGGGTTGAGGTTTGGCAGATGGATGGGTGATCTGTGTGCATCACACACAAGTTTGGGGGCGGGTGGGGTCACAACAGCTTAAATAATTCATCCCAAAGGTCTACAGAACAAGGTGTTTCCGACTGGATTGCAGTACCTCTCCTTTCTGAGCTGCTTCAACAGAGAGGCAGGCAGACAGTGAGATGTGTTTCTGTCCAGGCCACTGGACAGTGGACCTTCATAATTCATGAGAGTTTGATAAGGAACTAAAAGCCTTCTCTTACTTAGACAAAAAGCAGGTGACAGAGAGATAGAGAGAAGAGGAGCCAGATGGCGGTGGAAGGAGAGTCCATCAGGCGGAGAAATTAAGGCGTATAGAGTGAAGAGAAAAGGTGAGGGTAATTATAAATGTGGAGGACTGAGAGGAAAAGACAGGGGTGAGAGATGGAAATAGAGGTAGACATAAATAAAGCATGAATGAAGGTGGAAGCAAGAATGAATTTAAAATGTTTTTTTTTTTTCCTTGAGAAAGCTCAGGTTGCATTTCCCACCACATATCCCAAGATGCTGTTTGTGCCACAAGAGAGTACATGGAGCAAAATAGTCCACCACTGAGTCATCCTGCACAATAACCCACATAAACCTTGACCAGCAATACCTCAACAGAAAATACATTTTTCTCAAGTAGAGTGATTTTGAAGGATGCACCTATTCTATACAGATCTTCTCCTATTGAATTTAAATAGGATGATTATTGTTGAGGACAGATGGATAGATAGAACTCAACACACTTGAGAAAAATATAGAAACAGTCATTTTTTCCCTCCTCTGTGCCTATAAGCACTCTGGTTTTTACAGGTCTTTCTGTGCCTGTGTGTCCCTGGCTCCGCTTCAGTGGCAGTGGGCGATCATTAGAGCTCTTTGCTCCTGGCAGCCACACAGTGGTCCGAGGATCTGGCTGTTGTCTGGAAAGCCCGGAGCACGGAGCAGCAGCCAATCCCGCCGGACTACAGGAGGAGAGGAGGCGCCAGCCACGCTCCTTGTGTAATGATTGGTGCATTGTTTCAAGGCACTCACTGCCTGGCAGATTGACAGAGTGGGATGCATTGAAAGTGGCCGATAGGAAGGGGAGAAGGTGAGCGCTGAGGGATGGAGGGGAAAAAAAAGGGAAAGCTAGCGGCTGCTGCTCTTTCAGATAACAGATTTCTTTGCAATTGTACTTTCAGTTCTGGAGGACGTCTGATGTGATCTGAGTGATTATGTGAGTTGAGGTGCACCACTCTCATAAAAACAGGAACCTTCATAACACAGAATAACAGATGATGATTGATGTGAAAGGTGTAACGTAGAAATGCACAAACAGAAAATTATTAACCAACTCTGCAGTTTCCCTCAGCTCTCATGAGCATTTTAGCATCACCTCATTGTTGAACCATACTTTACTGTTTGGTTCACTCATAAATTAGTGGAGCATTCAGCAGCTAAACCACCAGATATGTTCCTAAGGAGTCAGTGGAGACCAAAAACATAAAAGAAGAGGGAGTACTTACATTTGGCAAGTGTCCAGAAACACAACTCTAACTGAATGCTCTTTTTGCTCCATATCTTGTAAATGTGTATATAGCCAACTGTTTGCCAACAAATTGGCCATATTAACTTAAAAAGTGTCAGTTTTGCACAGGAGAACTGTGTGTGGGGATGGGCACAAGAATGATAGGTACAGTAGGTCAGAGTTGAACCAGGGAAACAATAATGTGATGGATGTTCACCACAGACGGTTGGCTAATTTTAGCATTTTTCTCTCCTTGTTGATATAATGATCTATAAAAAGACATGATGTAATATACCGGAATGATCCTTTAATTCTGCGGTTATGTACCTCTATACACAAGTCTATAATGCACTATTTTAATTCTGTGCACACTGTTTAGTGTTTTAGCCCATCTGTGCTGTGTTTATGGGACAAGAGGCTATATGAAAATGACACGGCTATGTGACATGGAGATCTCTTATTTCCTCATTCCTTAGGACATGTACTGTCACATCCCATTATGGTGCAGCAGCACTGGGAATAGAACAGGGCCTGACAGACTGAGATGAATTTAGATGTAGCGATCTTGTCTGGGATAAGCTTTAATAGATTACATTTTATGGTGATGCGGCCTGTCCCTTGTCGCTCAATGTGCACTTATCCTCTGAGCTTTACACATGCATGGCCGCGCACACAAACACACAATCCTAAACAAACACACACACACCCGCCCACTCTCATCAAGACTCTATCCGTCCCTATCGCTTCCTCACTGTCTATTACTTTGTGTGTCACTTGTCGCTTCATCACAATATTACGCCACGGTGTTTGGCTTTCGCTCTCCACCTGCGTCTCCTCTCTGATGAGATTTGGAAGCTCCCTGAGTGATGCGTCTGTTTGCCTTGACATTAAGGAATCAGATGGGTTAATGTTAACGGTACCATAATTGCATAGATTGAATACGGTGTTGTTCTGATTCGCCCTTGTCTCTCCACTCTATTTTTATCAGGACAGGCCCTGGAGCGACTGGGTTGTTAGCAGCTAATGGTGGCAAACAACAAAAAACCCCAAATTACATTTGGCATTGGGGACTTAATGGTTCAATAAAAATCAGTTTTACCCACCGCTGCCCTCCTGCCCACCCATCCTATCACCAGCTCTCCCCCTCCACTCCAGTGGTCTCTTACCAGCTCCTCACATCTGTGCAAGTGCACTCCAGTAACACCCTTGATGTAGACTCGTACATTTTTATGGCCATGCTGGTTTTCACACGCGAGATAGCTTTTCAGTTAAAACAATTGGCTTCAGATGATGTGGCTTTGACTTGCTGGAGCATTGATTTTCAGCTAAGTTCCTTCCCTACCTGTAGTTCATGGTGAACTTCTTTTGATATCGGTGTGTACAATATCACATCTCAATCTGTGCCCCCCAGGTTGGAGCCTCAATCAATATCATTGTGGTGAATGATTTTATTCTAGCCCTGGGTGAGTGACTCGTTGTTTACTGTACCTGAGTGACCTTGATGAAAATGGTACAAATTTCTCTCTATAGTCATTTGATTTATGTCAGTGTATGTGTATACAGCACAGGATGAATATGAATCACATCAGGAGTCAAAATTCTGGGGGACAAACTTGGAGGACAAATGTACTCAGACTGTATCTGAAATGTAATGCATAAGCATTTACTTAAGGCGCTGTTTTAAAGAATACTATCATAGCTCCATATCATATTCTGGTGGGTTTTTTTGCCTCATGGGGGAAAATCCTCCCGATCCAGCCAATCATAATTTATTCATTAAAACCCGTTATCTGATTATCTCTATTAATCAGCGTTGTGTGTTCCTGTAAACAGAGCGTGAGGACAAAGAAGAGAATCACCTGAACTTGTTTACAGCTCCTCACGCCTGCGGCGCAGGAGAAAAGCCAGCAAGATTTGGGCCGTGAGTGAGAGCGGGCGTCGATTAAGAATTTATAATGTGAGAAGTGGGGGTGGATAGGGCTCGTGTAACAGGGGACGCTAAACAAAACAAGCCAGTGCCAAACATGGAGCCAAACCTCTCCTCGAGCCCATGAATAATGTAGCAGAGGAAAACACTACGTTCTGTTGTCGCACCACAGCGGTAAACAGACAATTAACATAATAACAGACACGCACACCCATGAAAACCACACAGCGGAAGGTGTGCCCTTGCCGTGCGGGCTAGTACTAATTGTGACAAAGCTCTGCAAATGAACTGGGTTACATACAGGTGAAAACTAAAGCTCAGTATAAAGTATGAAAAAAGAACTTTTTTTTTCTCTTTGTTGGCCCTCTTTGAAGACTTTCAGTTTACTCTGCTTTGAAAATCTGTCCTCCACAAACTATCTTTGTTCTATATTTATCCTAATGCCCTCATTCATATTCAGTCCAGGCCTTCTCATAGATTTCCTTATTCAGTACTTATTTGAATGGGATTTTCAAGGCTGCTCTCCTCCCACTGCAAGTGCAGGAGTTACTTTGTTTATCATCACAACCCTCATCTTATACTTCAGGATATATCTTCATTGTATATTTTATTTTTGATCTCTGATAAATCTCTGATCTTTGATGTCCATTGTGGATAAACATCCATAAATGTATTTAGAAATCCTATAAAGCAGGTGTTTCCTTTAACTTCACATCTTGGCTCATAATCATCAGATTTAGACGTTTTGCTCAGTATCAAAAGCAATCCATGTGATCTGCACAGCAAACTACAAGTAGCAAACAGCATGACTTTCCATTAGGCAAATTTGCCAAAATGTAAACAATAAGGCTATGAACTCAAAACGCAGAGGTGTACATAGTTTAAAATTCAATATTCAAACATTTAGATGGTTCATCCAATAAGTTTTCATCACTTTTCACCAGATGTGTTGCACAATGGTGACTGATGTTGATGCACAATGGTTATTTTTACCCCATGAGCTGATATTGAAGCCTACATGGCACTCAGGACTCAACAGTAGATGGAAAAGTAGATGACGTTAGGGACTGTCTCACAAGTGCTTGCAAAATGGCCAAGAGAGCTTTTCAATTTTTTGTCATTAGCTTTGTCTTTTTTTTTTCATTAACACTTATAACTGACTTTATTTTCATACCTCCTTCAATTGCATGTACAACCTCTGCTTTTTTAATCTATGCAGTATGGCCCAATGAACTTTAATGGTATGTTTTCGTCATTTTTTGACCACAACCATAACTTCCAGTTAAAAAAAATAAAACAAATACGCAATATGGCCCAATTCTGACTTGTATTTCCCACTGTGGATTTCTCGCGTTCCACTTTTATCCTTCTTTATTATTTGATATATTATGTTATTTTTTATCAGCTAAAATTATACATATCATATGAGGAGTATAAATAATAGAACATAAAGCAGTGTAGGTGATTTCTACTTTTGTAAAATAAACAGACACAGACAGTAGCTTTGTGTTACAGCCCTACTGCACATACTTAAAACAGAGAGGTCAAAGTGTTTTATTTCACAATTCCCATCATGCCTCAAAGAGTCAAAGGCCCCGTCTAGACCTTTCACAAGGAAATTCACAGTATCCGGATCTCAGGTCAAAATATGATCCTGCTCAGGAGTCTCTTGGTGGTGAACTGACAACAGCAAAGATTCAGTATATGGACGAAATCATCTTACCGTGGTTTTGCACTGACAAGAATCTTGTCCCCTCCAGGGGCATTGATTGACAGTGCCTGTTTACACACGCTGAACTGTTTGGGGCATTTATCTGGGTCCTGCAGCCCCTGGAGTGTGCTTTGGCCTGGATTGGCAGCTTTAGAAGGAGCTTTAGTTGTAAATGAGAGGGAAGATGTGATACATTGTGGCCTTGAGGAAAAACATGGATGGCAGAGTGTTAGAGTGTTAGGTTCAGTCTTGTAGATATAGACCTAGGCTGGAGATCCCATGGGGAGCCAACAAAGGTCGATGGTGTTGGGGAGCGCATGAGAAGTCAGTTGTGTGCGATCCATCTCTCTCTCGCTCTCTCTCTCTCTCTCTCTCTCTCTCTCTCTCTCTCTCTGCCTGCTGCCCTGGGACCAGGGACCTAGGGCTGTCTATGGAAGGTCATGGAGATAAGGTGGAATGTTATTTGCTGCGGAGATAGGGAACTGCTGCATTTACTGCTGCATCAATGGAAAAGCCTTTAAATATCTGCTGCTTAGGAGGGAAGGTGGGGACACCTGCCAATTGTTCCCTTGGTGCATTGTAAAAAGAAAAAGAAAAAAAAAAGATAATCTTAACAAGTAATTAAATCTTCTTTTTTTTCTGAAAACACATGGATCTGTAATTTCTCCAGATTCTTCTCTTTAGAGACTTATGGAATCATGTCATTTATTTTTTATGATTCTATTCAACAGGGAACATCATTAAGGGGTAGATCAAGAAACAGTGCAATAATCTGTCAGCAAGAGACAGGGTACACTACATACATTTTAAAAAGCAATGTGAAAGTAAAAAAATAAGATCTTATTTCTTTAAAATCACTCTTGGTGAAAATCTCCATCTGTTCCATCTGTAAGATGTCTGCTACCAGAAAGCAGTTTGGTTAAAAATCAGAATGTATGTACTTATTATATTATGATATTATAGCACAGTAAACATACATATTAAAACTACTTTGGAAACTGTTTTGAACTTATATTTTAGTCTTCTCAAAACTTTCATATTGGTGCAGTCCTTAAACAGGTTTTGAGATCTAAATGTCAGAATATTGGCAGAGTGAAATTAGATTTAATCCCTCAGTGGCACAAGCATTACAGTATGTGGTTGACGGATAGCAGCAAAGGTTCTGTAGATTATGATCAAATGGGTCAAATTACAGGTGAAATAGTACTTCTACAGCATGCACCCACATGTGCTCACTCATATGCATGCAGGTATATCCACAGATTGTCTCACACTGATTTAATTCCTCACGTCGTCTCTCTGTGTGCTGTCTGTCTCTCCCTGACTCTCACTCTCACACCTTAATCCGGGGTCTGAGGCCACGAGGTACCTGAGGTGCTTTAGCTGAGTGAAAATTACATTTACACTGACATGGAAAGGCAGGTCCACCCCTGGAGTGGAACTAAAGTCTGGCTGGTGCTAGTTACTGTCAAGCATCCATTCTCATACAAATCTCCCTGGAGGCTGCAGGGTTGCAGCTCACTTTTGAGCAGCTTGTTTGAAGGAGATGTGTCACAATCACCACCGTAGTCTGAGTGAGCTGGTTCTTCATTGTCTCACCCCCCAGCGTTATTGCTCTTTGTTTCTTTAGTGTATAGCAGGGATGTGACTGACTTGATACAGCACAGGTGCAGTATCTGCAGATTTGACTCCTCTTCTGTTGTCCACTTTGATTGCGTTTGATGAGATCATCTTCTCTCCTGTCTCAGTTAAAATCTACTGAACATGTGCATGGTATATGTAGGTTAAGATTCCCTTCAGCTGTGCCAACATTTATTTGTTCATATTTCACCTAAATATAAAAATAGTCACATAAGAAAAAATGGCACATTAAATGTAAAAAATCTTGCTGAAGAGAGAAATGAAACAGACAACCTAATGTCCCACAAGCCCTCAAAGTTAATCACAGTGATCCAGTCTGCACACATGCTCTGATTGCATTTTCTGGCTATGGTTTAAAGTTGCACTAATCAATATTTTATATAAATAATGAATGAAATGACTCTGTCTAATGTAAAAGTTATTCCTTGTAGTGATGAACCCACTGAGAATTATTACCAAACTCTGCATTTCCCTTCAGCGTTATTGTTGGTTTCTGTGTTGTTTGGATGCTAACTCATCACCATGAGAACTTTATATGGTGATATTACGTTTTCAGTTTGTTCCACTGCACCCGAGTCACCAAAAAACCAACTAATGCTGTAATAATACAAGAAATACTTACATAAGAACACATTATGCTATATGCTAGAATTAAAAAAAACACAGTAGTAATAAATAGCTAATTCATGAAAACTTTAAAATCTGCTTTACTCCCACCAAACAACTTGTGGATGACCTCTTTAAGAACATGGAAATGAGTACCTGAGGTCATACTACTTGAGTAGAATAGCATTAAGTAGCCAGATTGACTTTGAAATGAATGTGAGGTCAAAGCAAAGAGCAAATGTTTGTATCTGCACCAACACTGCCATTTCGGTCAATTCTCTCTCTGTAATGACGCCTTGATGACTGGGCTAACCTCTTCTGAAGAGACTGGCCGAGACACACTCGCTGCCATAAAGTGACCAATTAGCTCTCACCCCCGAGATCCATGTAGCTCAGATGCTGTGACATAGCAGCGGTCACCGGGGGGCATGTGGCAGGCTCTTTAGTCTGATGGAGCTGAGGATGGTCGGCAGCGGTAGCCCGGGGTCAAAGGATCGCAGACAAACAGCTAGATAGTGTCTCTCTTAGGGGAGAGAGGGGACAGCAGCAATGAGCTTGTTGGTATAAATCACTTCCCCACACCTCCAACCCCCCCTCTTCACCATTACCACAGCTGCATCCCACTCCAGTCTGACACTGGAGAGGAGAGTCAAGGTGGAGTATGTCTCTCGCCTGTCATGCTGTATGCCCATGCATACATTATGGTGTTTATTTAGCCGAGAGTTCAAGGATCTCAGAAGGATATTGCAGTAAAAAATGTCTTTCTTATGTCTTTATTAATAATCATCATTCAATCTTGCATCTAGTCTTAAAATATACATCTTACCCCATATTTGCTAATGGATTACAGTAAATAAATGTGTGATTTGACATTGTTTAAGATACTTCACATCTTACTAGAAAACGCCTGAGAAAAGTGAAAGTTTATTGATACAAATGCAACTATTTCAACTTAATTGTAAAATGTTCATGTTTTTCAGTTATAACTAAACAGAAGACTAAATACTGTAGAAGATATATTAGAAAGTTGATAGAGGTGCCTAGATTAACATGTTGTTGTTAATATATCAGTATTGAGCGCATAAGGTTTAATTTAGCCATGCAGTTTAAAAGAATGGATGATACTCCTCAGTGGAAAAGAGCCAAGCTATACTGTCTGTTCCCTAAACTAAGCTGGAGAGGTAAATCATCGATTGCACTGGAACAAGCACAAAAATCAATCAAAAACAACTGCTTTCAAATCTCTTTGTTCTACCTTTTTAGAGGCCCTAAAGCTCGGATCAAGGATGATTGCTGCATTCTAAAACATATGTTAAAAGGGGAGATGAGACAAAGGTCAGCGGATTGTTAACACCATTACTTTGCTTGTTTCCTAATCAGGCTGAAAACAAATCTCTGATGAATGACTACTCTTCCTCTCCCTCCCTCTGTCTCTGTCTCTCTGTGGTCACTGCGTACACTAAGTTGGATGGCTAATAAGTCCCCGTTGGGTTACATGGCCGGCTCCCAGCTAATCACTTTTTGAGACAGAATCTTCAAAGAGTGCCCTCTTGTCTGATGCTAATCTGGGCCAAGTGGGGGCTCTGTAGATGGATGAGCGTGGGCTGTGGTTAGATTGGCTCGAGTTAGCTTTGCTCCATCCAAATCATCTGTCCCCTTATTTAAGTAATGTGCTATGGATGACTGTGTAAAAAAACCTGACAGACTGACATTTAACATTGGCAACGTTATGTGCAACCGTTCACTGTAGATACTGACCTTGGACTTAGGTGAAAGAGAAGTAAGAATGTTTTCAACGTGCTTGGCAACAGATACAGAGTATATAAGGGAAATGTGCCAGATTAACTGCAAATTAATCAGCATGTTTACCCCAGACAGCAGTCAGAATTACAATGTCCGCCAGAGGGCTTTGTTGCTTGAATGTAAACATAAGTTGTTTTGGGTCACTTGTTGAAACGACTGATTCTGTCTCGTAAGTTGGAAACCAAAGACACATGATCAGAGTGCCTCGCTAATAGGGCTGCAACTAACGATTATTTTCAGTATCAATTAATCTGCCAGTTAAAAGAAATTGCTTGGTCTAAAAATAGTCAGAAAATAGTGAACTATGTCCATCACAGTCCATGGTAACTTCTTCAACAACAGTCTAAAACTAAAGACATTCGGTTTATTATTATGTAAGAAAACTAATATTACAAATATTCACATCTGGAACCGCAATGGTGAATTTTTGGTATTATCAAAATAGTTGCTGATTCATTTTCTGAGGATAGACAGTTTATCGTTTTAGTTCTGCTACATAATTTATTCATGATGCTTCCAGTATATTGTGCCACTTAGTATAATGACAGTTGCTATTATTAATTCATTTTATGGTTCTCTGGACTGAAAGCACAGCTGCACTGGTGGAAGTTACTACAAGGAACTTTTAACTATGAAACAGTCTCATGATGCCTCTATATGACCTATATAAGCAAACCAGACCTTCAGTGAGAAGATTGACTATTTCTATATAGTTTTTCTAAATGTCTGCCACCAGGTCGGATTCCCTGCAAAATCAGACAAAATGATTTATGACACGCAGACCGGGTGAGCCTATGATTACATTACATGTAGCAGTGTAGCATGAGGGAGGACAAAGACGAGGGGAGGACATTTCTCTTCGTTTGATGAAGTTAAAAGTAAAGTTAGACTTGTTGTCAGCTTCCTGACAGATTTTTAAAAAGTTTGAACAGAAAGAGAGAGAGAGTGCGAGTGAGCTGAGAGCATGAGAGAGAGAGAGAGAGTAGTGATGGTCAAGCAAGCTCTAGAGTGAATGAAGAGAGGGAGCAGCGATGTAGTGAGATCAAAAGAGTGACTGAGAAATAAATCTTTATTTTCTGATTGTTTCACAGCGGTTACGTTCTAACACACATCCGCACTGCCTCGCTGGATTTGGTGTTAAAAGCAGCCTTGCATGTAATCTAGGTGTATGAACGGTACTAAAACAAAGTTTACTTTGTTTCATCATCATCATAGAACAATTATTAATCTTACATAGCCTCAAACATCCTGCAGACAGCTGCGTTTAAAAAAAAAAAAAATAGTATTAAAAATAAGTAGTGTCTTTCTTTCACTCGCTTCCAAAACAAACATGCTAGCCAAAATCTTGGCGGTGGTACTCATGGGAAATGAAGTCTTCATTCCAGGAAAACGCTACTGCTTTTGTCCACAGGGGCCACTAAAATCAACACAAAATAAAAGTTCCTTGTTCAGTAGTAACTTTAAAGATACAGTATGAAGCAAATGCGTTCTGTTGGGAGCAGGACAGCATGGCAGCTAAGTGGTTAGCACTTCTGTCAACTCAAAACTAGACAGACCTTTCTGTGTGAACCCTGGGACTCTGTGTTGGCTTGGATTTCCTCTGGGTGTGCTGGGATAGACCCCAGCATCCAGTCACTCTGATCAGGAATAAGTGGGTATAGTTTAACAATGTATTCCCAGTATCCCTGGTTTGAGTCCTGCCGGGGCCCTTTGTTGCATGTCATTCCACATTTCTCGCCCCCTTCATTTCCTGTCAGCAGTCTGCTGTCTAATAAAGCTGGGAAATTCCCGTAAAAATACATAAAAAAAGAATAAGCAGCTAAAGACCACGGATGTTTGAATGAGAATTAGTAAACATATATCTCCTATAGTGTATTTTTATCAATTCATGTAATCCTTAAGGCTTCTGCCCACACACTGTATGTCCATACATTCAGAGCTTAGCCTGGTATTTTAATATATTTCTAAATCACATGAGCATGTCACCAGTCCAGACCACCTCCATTACTGCATGGCTCAGGGCAACATTTTACTGTGATTGCGCTAAACAGGCAGTGGATTGACACCAGCATATTACCCCTGTTTAACAGATTAAATGGCTGGCGAATCGAGTGCAGATCCCCGGGGATTTCTTTTGCTCAAAGTAAGCTCAGATCATCATCTTCTTTTTCATCTTATTAAGAGAATTGCAATTCCCATTATGACCATCACCATCATGGCAGTGACGAAATTGCTGCCTGCCTGATCGTTCTCACTGGAGTGATGGCCCTGATAGGGAAATACAAGCCTCTTTCTCCTCTTTTCAGAACATATATGAGTCAATAGGCTTTGGTCCCACTGTAGCTGGAGGGAGGGCTGGGGTTGACTATGGATGGGACCTTCATTGATCAAAACATGGAGGGGGATGGGGGAAAAACTGAACAGCCACAGTGAGCTGACTATGGTAATGCCTCAACATATCGATTAAAGGGATGTGCGTTTGAGGCACAAGAGCGCTCCAATAAATCCTCTATCCTACCCTTGCTCACGGTGAAGTGTCTTGGATACCTCAGCATGAACGAGGCTGAGAGGCTTGCACTGAATGCCAAACAGCAGCTGCGGACAAACACATCAAAAGTGCACGCATTACATAAAAACGAAAGAGATTGGAGGAATTATTTGTTTCTTTTTCCATCAACATTTTTTGCATTTAAGCATTTAAGCTAGTTTGCTCACATCTTCATTATGCAAATGAGAAGAGTTACATTTAAACTGAAAATCTATCTTTTGAGTATCAAATACTCACCATCTTTAGGCTTCAAAGGTGACTCTGAAATGCTTCATGTAGGGCAACAGGAGTTCAGAATAGAATTAAGGTTTTCACAGGTCTAGAATTAAAAGCCTGATCTGAAACAGACTTGTGGAACACCAAGGAGCATAAACACATTTTCAAAAACAGAGACTGGATCTGAAAGGGACCCAAGAACAGTAACACCATGTCCAAGACCCAAGGTTATATAGACCTGATCCAAAATGCAGTCGACCCAAGCAGACCCAAACAGAGGGAGACCACCAACACTGCTACCAGCAAGATGCGGAGGTGGAACAAAATCAGTTCTTTGCAAATCATAAGTCTTAAGTCTTGGCTATGAAGTCCAAAGTACAACAAGTCCCAGACCAAACCCAGGCCAAATCCAAGACCTGAACATTGTGTCTCATGTCCTAAACAAGTTATTAACTGCCCATTTGCTAATTTGCACTGTCAAAAGCATGTTTACTTCCTGCTTGAGCAATGTGAATGGCTGCTGTGGGATTGATTCAAAGCAAATCTGTTCTCAGGAAAGACTGGATTCACTGCAAGGTTTTTTTTTTTGCTTTTGGCTTGTGGAGGAATCCAACTGTGTCCAAGTCCAAGTGAAGTCCAGAATCTGTTTTGATTTTTATCACAGTCAGAGTGAAAGGGAAGTTAGAGTGCCTTTAGCTTCTGTCCTGTGACATATTTTCCAGTGAAACAGAGTATGTGGGTGATAGAGTACAGTAACAAAAGTGATTTAAATCAAATCCCTCAGATTTGATTGGACTGCTGAAAGGTGGACATGGCTTAGCAAGGCCGTAGAGAGAAACTGAGCTGTAGAGGACTGTTGACCTCCACACTTTCTTCACCTGTGTTGTTAGATTAGGAAGAGGAGAACGAGTGAGAATTAATAATTTAGACCGCAACCACATTCATTTGGAAATTTAAACAAAGTTTCTGCCCACTTCTGTCCAAATACACACCTCCTCCTGTGATATTGCTCCACTAGCTACTACAAATCACAAGCAGTCAAGTGTGGTTTGATATGATTAGCTAATCGCCCAAATCACATTTGAATTGGTACATTTTGGTATGCCTCTCAAATATCTGAAACATTTTACAGGGAGAGAAACGACATTCAGAATGTATTTCTTGCATACATTTACAGTAGGGTCCAAAAGTCTGAGACCACATTCCCATTCATTTGAATGGGAAACAACAAATGATAAAGGAGGAATTAACACAGGAACAAGGGATTAGAGCAGGAAAATGTTTG
Source organism: Thunnus maccoyii (assembly GCF_910596095.1). Classification (NCBI taxonomy): domain Eukaryota; kingdom Metazoa; phylum Chordata; class Actinopteri; order Scombriformes; family Scombridae; genus Thunnus; species Thunnus maccoyii. Next base: position 25,019,759 of record NC_056546.1, on the reverse strand, counting down.
GTTTTTTTCACTGTATCTTTAAAGACAAGTCTAAAGTCATCAGATGCAGGTCTGACTCAAGTCAAACAAGCTCACAATTCTGGCATGATGTGTCACCAATCAACACACAGTGGTGGTTGAAAAGAGTAGCAATATACAATATGCTAATAATCACTGTAAAGTCATACAAACTACTTCCAAAAATAAGTCATGCTTCATGCCTTTTAATCCTGTGATAATTATATGATACACACCATGTGATCAGAGCTGATGGTGAGTCCGTCTGGATCCATTACACATATTAACACAGAAACACATGATCCAGTACAATAAAACAGGATCCTACATGGACCAAATTAGAGTGAATATAACTTGAACCCAGACAGACTCGGTCTGGGTGAAGACCCATAGTGCAGTGGTGCATGAAGAAGTCTTGGGTTAGGCCAATACAAAAATGGGTGGGCCATCTTTTCCCAGAAAAACTGACTAATGAAAAGTTAGAAGAAGAAAAAAGAATAAATACAGACAAACTGAGGAGCCACCAGTTTACTTTGCAACATTCTGCATCACAAAGGCAATGACAGCAAAACACTGCCTATTCATCACATGCTCAACCAACAGAGCATCAATCTGAGGCTGTACACAACAGTACAGACAAAAGGCGGTCTTTTATAGCCTGTCGAGTTTAAAATACAGTATATTAGCACTGGCAGGACTGACTGCTCATCAGCTCCACAGCATGCAGCACTGTTAATTAACTATTGTATTTCACAAAGTAGCAACTAAACATAAACCCAGACAGCAGAGGTGTTAACAGCAATCACACATGTAACATTTCCCTGGTGCATTCATTTCAGTACTGGTCGTCTCACAAAAAAAACAAATCTGCACACTTTACAGAAAACTGCGTCCTTACACTCTATTCTATCAAGAAAACTGTCCATACCACTGTGATGAGAAGCACCTTGATTTTCCATTCTTGGAGGTGCAGAGAAATACATACAAATTTGGCTGTGAATGTGTTTCATAAATGGCACAAATCGACAGGTGAATCCATAGCCGTGAGAGCATGATTTCAATTGGAGGTGCAGGGGTGTTGACTATTAAACACCCCCTCTCCAAAAAATGTTTGAGTTTATTAAATACTTACAGCGATCCCACCACAGGAGAAACGATAAGTACGTCTCCCCACTGAGAGAGACGCTGTGCACATTTATGTACGAGACACAGCAGCCTAACTTCATTGATTATTTAAATCTCCAGACACGCCGACAGGATCAGTCAGGATCTAATGGTAATTAATGTTCTGTTTTCTTCTACACATCCAAAAGGTCACACACACAGTCCAGGTTCATACAGTGAAACTGTTTGGAGCTGTCTAAAAAAATATTTCAGAAGCTGAAAGTTTAATTCTCTTTCCTCTGGGGAGTTTCTTCTGTCCTGTCAAGTTGATAACTACAGTTTTTAGTAGTCGGGCTGCCAGAGACAATTCTAACCAGCATGTGTCAACCGGGTCTGTGAGCCGTGCATCTCATGCCCAGTTCTTTTTCCCACTCCACTATCTTTACTCACAGGGTCTATTTTTGCTGGACTGTCTCACACACTACAGAAAAAAAAATTGCAACAACACAAATGGGCCTATAGGCTGCCAGTCACTTGGAGGCTACAGCACCCCTACCACCCCTACTTCCTGTGGCTATGGGTGAGCCCGCATCAGGCTGACCGGGTGAACGCTCTATACCGCCAGGGAACAAGCGGCTGTGCTGACCTTGTTGTGGGTCGATGAGTCTGGCAGACTCAGTTGGAAGCGGAGGAGTTTCTTCTTCCTCAACTTTCCTCAACCTTCCTCAACTTCCTCAATAACACATGAAAAACTTTGCGTAGCCATTGTTGTAGCATTCCATCACAAGTGCTTTGGCTGAATCACATCACAGTGATCATTTGAGCATTACAGCCTGTCTGACAGCCTGTGGCAGGCTGCTATGATTATGCTGGGTGTGCCAGCTTGAGATTTAGATGGCACAGGCACATCCAGGCACAACTGTGGCTACACGGGTGGCACAGTGGCCATATATTCTCACACACACACACACAGCTGACAGACACAGTAGCGCAGCTATGGATAGAGGTACACCAGCTCACACCAACATGCTCAGTAACGTTAAAAATGACACCTGAACATAGCCTGGCACGGTGGCCACAGAAACCACACACAGGCACACACAATGGCAGATGCAACGACATCAACATAAAATCCAAAAACTATAGCCAATAAACAATAATATTGAAACAGGCAATAGGCTACTACAGTCCAAAATTGTAAATGAGCTCATGTTTGATGATTAGAGTGGGAGAGGACGGTCCTTGGTGTTGGGGAAAGGGCTGAATTAGCAGTCATGTACGTGTCGTTACTACTTGGCACTTGTTGAGGAGAAACTGGCACAGGAGGAGTAGGTGTTTGGGTTGAGAACGGTGGCTGAGCTTGAGCTGAGTTCTCTTCCTCCTGTTCCTCATGATGTCTTTTTGTGACAAACTTAAGCAAACTGCTTTGTTTCTCCATGGTTTTTATCTCGACCTACATTAAAAGCAGCTAGCTAGTGGACAGTAGGCTTGTGTTCCTCTGTGCAATGCGCAGGCTGTACACTGAGTGAAAGAGGAGGAGCTGCACACTGCTCGCAATCTGGCATTTGTGAAATGCACTGCCACTCCAAAAAAATCTGACCTATCAACATTATCACATTGGGTGAGCCAACAAAAAAGGAAGCCTTCTGATCAGGTGGTCTTGGTAGTCTGGGTCTGGGTGGGCCTAGATGCCACTCACTTGGCACCTAGGCCCACCCAGACCCACCCACAGCTACACACCAGTCATAGTGCAAGTATTAAAATGTCCATAGAAATTTGCTTGAAACATGTCTGCTTGCTCATTGCCTCACCAGTAACCTATGAGGAGGCAATAAGACAATATGGAAGTAGTGTGTTTAGCTATATTGTGGAGAAACTATGTGTGTTTGGAACATACTGAACCTATTGATCAACTACAATGAAGTGGATTTTGCTGCAGCAGTGGTCTGAGAAGGTTCTATGGATGTTTCAACGCATTTTAGCCATAACACTGGGTCATCATTAGAGCCGCCTAACCCAAGCCCACTATATCTGCCTTCCTCTGTGAAGGAGCAAGCTACAAACCTTCAGAGTATTCCTGTAACTGTAAATAAGTCTCTAGGCACGATAGTGTTAAGAAATACCAGCCATAATTGACCTTAAAATGTGGTAGGTAGAATTTGTATAATGCCAGTGTTATGTGACTAAGCACAGTGGGCGGGAGCTTTACCCTGAGAGGCTTTGGTGAACATGCTTATTGTTGTTTATCTGGCTTGCCTTGCCTCACATTCACACAGTTACTGTCCATGCATGCATTTCTAGGAACTGCTCAATACAACCTTTAACTGAGACACTTACCTTTTTATGAGCAACACTACCGAACAGCTCATTTCATGATCCTGATCTGCAAACCAGCTCCATCCTGTTGCTCTGATCTGTCATCAAAGAACTTTGTCATTCTTTTCTTCTCTCTTTAATGTGAAATGCTATTCATTTTTGGAGCTCAGTATATTGTTAATGTACTTTCATAGCCCATATGCAATAATATCAGACACACACACACAAACAAACAATGTAGGGGGGCATAATAAGCCTGCTTGCCTGGGAGGGAGTTTGTCATTTTTGCCAGTGAGTTCATCATCAGCCCGATGAGATAAAGATGACCAACAAAGCCATTACAGTTTTATTTGGTGCAGCCAAAGGATTAGAGGGAAGGGATTAATATGGTAAAAGGAGGCCATAAATATACAGCACTCTCCTTCCCTTTTTCTCTGCTATAATTTCTTCCCCAGATCTGCTAGATTTGCCCTGGCCATGCCCAAGGGCATTTTCCAGGCAAGATGTTTAAATGCAAAATGAGAGAGCAAGCCATTAAAGACATCAAACACATTTAAGCAAAGCAATAAATCCTTTTGAATTTCCATGTATTCACGTTTCAAATTGCTATGTTGGTTAACAAAACGACTCTTTAACTGAACGATTAACACCTTTCTTAATCCTGTAGCACCACCTTATCCTTCTTCTTAACGTCACCACAGTGTGAAGGCTTTTAAGATGATTTGCCGTATAATGTTCTCAATGCGGCCCTTCTATGGGAGTGTTTGCCCTCACACACAACACCGCATGATGAATTCCATGTTGTTGTGTTTGTCCCAGCTGATGCGTACGGTTTGACAGGATGTGTGTGAGTATTTGTGTGCGTCCGGGCCGGTTCACTGCCTCCTTGCTGCAGGGTTCAACTGGAAGCAGTCAGCTTGTTGCATCGTCTAGCGCGGCGCCGGAACCGTAGGAGCCCCATTATGCTGTTTAGACGCGTGTTCGTGGAGGTGATTCATCTCCAGAGCTTTGTTCTTTCTCCTCCTCAGCGTGATTTGTCTTTGCTATGCAGACAGCAATGACCCACCCCCGACCCCTCTAGCATCTCATTCATTTACACACAACAGCAGGTGTGTGCATATGTGCAATGTGAGGGACGACGTGGTCTGCAGCTCAACTCAACGCCACTGTGTAGGAGATATCCTATAGAGAAGCAGCTGGTGTTAAATTATCTTTAATGAGCTGCACGCAGATCACTCAACATCTTGCATCATCACACATACAAGAAAATTTCATATTTATGTTTTCCTGGGGGTTGATCAAATCGCATATAAAAATTCAATTATGTCTGGGGGTTTTTTTTGTTTTGTTTCTCAATCTTTGAAATCTGAACGGTTTGATCTCTGCTGAAGAGGAGGTTAAGAGGGTGGTAAATTGTGTCCCAAGTGGAGGTCTGCAGCCAACCATCCTACTGTAGCATGTTGCATTCTGGTTTTGCTGATGAATAAACCCCAGTTCCCCACACTCATGCATATTCATGTATACCGATGTTGATGTAAAGGCACTTAACACATGAAATGCCCCGCTCTGGCACTGTGGAGGGAAATTGTAAAGTCATGCAGATTCATAGGCAGGTTACCATGGAGACTCTTGGACAGCACTAGCTATACCTTCTTGCCTCTGAATCATAAATGGGAGGAGGCTCTACGGGCCAACATCTCTCACTGGTTATTACTATCAGCTAATACACCCCATTCATCACGGAGAGGAGACAAGATACACATCTTAAATCTCCTGTGTATCTGCATGTCTGTGTGTGTTTGTGTTACAGCAATCGGGTTCATCACAGCAACTGTTAGGGTTACAATCTACAGCGTAATTATTTCATTCCAGTTAATTTGTCAAGTTCACCTTTTCCTTGAAACTCTTTGATGCCATACGTTTATGAGATCAATACTGGCCTTGGCTTGCCAAAATTGAGAGATTGTCATAAACACCACACAAGCGGAAAATCAAATAGCGCCTGAAAAGTAATTGAATGATTCAATCTGCGAAGCACACACCAGTTCACATTCATTTCACCTCCGAGCCGAATCTCAAATTACGATCTGAAAAGGCCCAAAGAGACCGCAATTGTTCTACCTCCCCCTTCTCTTCACATGGAGATCTACTTTAATCACTTTGTTCGAGTGGAATGCACACTTTCTGGAAAATCTACAGTGCTGACAGTGGTGCGAGGCAGGGACAAGTTGTGACATTTGGTATCAGTGCAGTGTACAGTTGTTTCTGGCTTGAAACGCAGTGTGTCTGAAATAATACCATCTGACAGGTGGAACAGAAGTGAGAAATCTATTAATGAATTAGTGGCTGAACATGACCTTGATTGTATTGCCGTCTTGTACTTTTCTTTGGATCAATGACCCAAATAAGCAAAGGCTAATCTTGGAGTAAGTGAAAAAACAAGCTCTCACATGGGGAAGGGGAACTCTCTCATAGGTTTATCCATCGGGTAGTCCAAATAGAGAGGACAGGACCCCACGGCCTAATCCAAAGTTATGACTGTGTTTCACCTCTCCAGCAGTGCTAGCACACCCACTTTGTGTGATAGCCAATTGTTATTGCTGCACCAAATGACCGTCCATTAATCCTGTCTCCCTACCCTGCAGCTGAATCAAACTTGAGAAGCGTGAGCGTGGGAGAGAAAATGTGGCAATAGTAAAGCACGATCTGGACCGACTCCAAAAGAGCCACACAGCTGTTTGTGTGTGTGTGTGTGTGTGTGTGTGTGGTGAGGGAGGGGGTGGGGGGGTTTGAAATCCTAACTCAACCTGATGTAAAAAGGTATATTGTTATGGACTGGATGTAGAGTCTTTTCTTGGAATTCCAGTCATGCCAATTCAGTCTCACTCACAAAACAGGTCAATTATAACTCTTTCAGCAGTATTCAGAGTGAGCATGTTGGTGAATAAACAGGTAATGAAAGTTAGTGGGTGAATAAACACATGAATAGATGAAAGGCTTAGGGTTTGTCATTGGTTCTCTCTGTAGGTGTTCACTAGTGAGCGGGACAAGAATATGAATGTCATGTACTTTTTGATACATCCAAACCTTTAAACACTGTGAGAATAGACACAGGTGTCATGTTTCCAGTATTGAAAAACAACAAAACATGTAAGCTACCAAAAAAATAGACACTTTTGGAATCTTATTCACATTTACTGTACTTCCAGAAATCAGACATTTGTCAGCCATTTCATTTCACTTCATTTCACTTATTCCATCACTTGTTACCTGATAGCTGTCATTTTGTTTTGTATGGCATTTAATTAGTCTTAAAATTCGTGCACATAAAAACCAGGTGCATGCACGTCATATCAGCGCACAGAACAGTATCCACGAGCGGAGAAGCATCCTCACGAGGGAGCATCTCTGCTCCATGAGCACGGGACCGTGAGGAGCACAAGCTCAACCTTCTCTACACGCTCACAACTGCTCAACTCTCACTCACTCGTCAAGTTGACTTTTGAGACTTTGGAGGCAGGGATTGAATAGACAGTCCGCTCCTTTGATTGGTCACATGTTGAATATTGACAACGACCATTGATTGGCTGGTTGGTTTGATCACTGACTCAGTCAAAGACGGCTGTTGCCTGAGAGAACAACATAAATAATAAATAATAATATTTAGTGGCTGATTCTCCGTTTTTTCACCACTTATACTTAAAGTGTTAAACATCATAGCAAAAACGTTAACGCTGTTTAAACATACTTTCCGATTTGTGAAACTTTTTTTTTTTTGAAAATCGCCCTTTTTCGGTTTTCACAAATAGAATAAAGGTTTCACAAATGGAGTCTCCTTATTAATCTAGTCTGTTCCAGAAAGCAGGTTCAACAAACTCTGAGTCCAACACTGAACTCTGAGTTGATGAACTCAAGGATGGGAAACTTTTTCGGTTCCAGAGCAGCTGATCAGTCAGTTCAGTCAACTCTGAGTATGTTCACTCTGAGTTAAGCACATGCATGGTGAATAAAAAAAGCCATCATCAATGGAACTCCAATACTATGATTCACCATGGCAACAGGTAAATAAAAGGCACAGTCTCCATTTTAATCCAGTGGATGTAGAGATGTGTATGTGGACGATGCACATTTATCTTCAGAGTCAGAGCGGGGAAAAGTGTCAATAAGTTGTCCAGTGTTGTCCATTAATTCATCATTTATCAGACTTACATTTCCTTAACGATGATAAAGGAGAATCTAACTGTGTATCAGGCTGTAGCTACATTACATTTTGAATATATTTGTTCAGCTTTAATCTGACACGGGACAAAACACAGGAGACAACACTGAAGATGAAAAATAGTTAAAGACTTAAAAAAATAAACAGATCAAAGACACAGACATGACTGTAAGCTCACAGTCTGATCCACTTATAATGTGTTTGGTGATTTGCTTGAAAAGGTTTCGAGGTTAAAATACAGTAGATTTAAAAATTTTAGACATCTGTTTGTATCTTGGCTCAACAGCATTCATTGATGCTGCTCGATCCTGCTCACTCAAAAATATTAACATATAATCTCCAATATTATAGAAATGATGTTCCATCAGTGTGACCAATCACATCATGAATGATAGAGATAATTATTCATTGATCTTACGTGTCTAAAACTTCATACCGATTTCTTAGATTTAAACTGAGATTACACATTATGTGTAATAAACATTTCAGTGCAGGAGCTGCTCTAACAAACTGACACCTGACTCACAGTCTTATAGAAGAAGAACTTGCACTCGCAAAAAGGACATGCAGAGGTTACATTCTCAGATGAGTTCATGCTCTGTGATATTTGAATGTGAGAGCAAAATCTGCTGTTCAAAGAAATGAATGACGGCTCATAAAAGCGGTAGGCTAACTTTAGATAGTCATGAGTAACAAACTAATATCCAACCTGGATTTAGATTCTGACAGACAGTAAACCTCCGCTTATTAATGCGCCTCGATACAGACTGAATGAATGAGGAAATGAAACAGCGTGTCTGGCTCTGTAAGAAGGAGAAGACAGAGAGGAACTCAGGGTTTGTTGAATAAAACCTGTCAGTGAGCAGGTTATAGTTCACCGAGTCAGTTACCACGGTAACTGACTCGGTGAACTATAACCCGGAGTTTAAGTTAAAATACCTCTTTTTGGAACAGAAAACCCAGAGTTTCCCTCATCTCAGGGTTAACAAACAGAGTTTTCACTAAACCTGCTCTCTGTTATACACCCCTGGTCTAATGTGATCTGGATGGAGAAATACTAGTGAAATTTTTTCTGTTTTCATAAGCAAGATAAAAGTTTCAAAAATCTGAAAGTGGGTTTAAACAGCGTTAAGACTTTTGCTACAATGTCTAACACTTTTTCATAAGTGTAAGTGGTGAAAAAATGGGGAATCAACCACTAAATATCATTATTTATGTTTCACTTTGTTCTCTCAGGCAACTGCAGTCTTTGACTGTGTCAGTGATCAAACCAACCAGCCAATTAAAGGTCATGGTCAGTATTCAAAGTGGGACTAATCAAAGGAGCGAACTGTCTATTCCGTCCCCACCTCCAAAGTCTCAAAAGTCATCCTGCGTACAAGCGAGTGTTGAGCAGTTGCGAGTGCGTAGGGAGGGTCGAGCTCACACTCATCACAGCCCTGTGCTCTCAGGATCACGTTTGTGCAGGCAGAGCAGAAACGCTCTCTCGCAAGGATGCTTTTCCACAATTTTGTCCATTCTTTTTTTTAATCTTAACCATTTTAACAGTCTTTAACCGTTGTTTATCTACCATAACCACTATCTTCACCTGACCTTAACCATGCCATTGTTTCCATATGCTAGTATTGTAGAAAGACAACATTTTCCAATATGGACAGTATTTTCTGGGGATAAGGTTGGTTTCCATAAATTGTGTTCCTATTACTCTGAATAATACACTGACCTTGCTGTGAATAGTTTTCATCTGGATTACTTTCTACCCATATAAATCATAGTGTCACAAGTTTTAGAAGTGGATATTTTAAGATCTCCTCACACACAACAGAAACTATCTGTACAGCTTGTACCACAAGGGTTAAATTAGAAATTATGTTTTTTGTGATATGGTGAAGTGAACCTTTAATAAACCGGAGATGACTCAGAGTGTTCCAAAAATGTTTGTTGTTTCTTAGTATGCCCAGATTCTGCTTCTTACCATTACAGTGCTGCATGAAAATACGTACTTTCAGGAGACATTCTCCACTGAGTCACAGTCATGGAGGCTGCAATGACGTGGCATCAGGAGATTGACGAGACAAACTCTTATAATATGTTTGTGGATTCGGAGGGTGCAAACAATGAAACAATGAGGTTCTATGAGAGTCATATATTTACACTCATTAATGCTGGAAATCTGTGAAATTCATTTTTAAGATCTCTTCCGTCTCAAAGACTCGTCTCCTTTTGGCTCATTATCAATCACCTTGCAGCTATTATACCAGCTATGCTTTTACAACACATTTCACAATAAATTCATCCATTTGTAATCCATGATGCCTTTTTAATCTAACAGTGTTGTCCATCTGTTGCAGCCTCTTGAATGTTTTTTTTTTTGTTCAGACTAACTGTGACCTCTGATGTGACAGTTTGAGTCAGAGCTGACTGAGGAGACTGTAGCTGACAGCTGAAGCACAGCTCTGCCTCTCCAAAGAATCTGATTTCCTGCTTCAAATCTGCTCAAATGGTTTCCCCCCACTAACCAACACAACCCATCTGGAGGAAACAGACTCTGGTTGGCATGGCAACCGTGTAGGACTGTGTTTAATTTCTCTCGATAAGTAATGCTAACCACACTACAACATAATAATGCTCAAGAGGAATACGCCTTTTAAGCTGCAACCATGGCAATCACTTTTGTAGAATTAGGTTCCCTTTGTTTAGATTTATAATACCGAGCAATATGTCAAACCTCGAAAGCAGCGCCAGCAGAGACGTGTGTGTGTGCAAGGTCTCGCAAAATGTGAGCAAACTGTGATTTATTTTCAGACTCTGAAACATCATGGGAAGGAACAAACACTTGATTCAGCCCCCCTGCAGTGTACCGATGTCTACCTATCTGTCATGGTCATTGTGTCTTTGACCACGTCTGTGCTGACAGGACAGCCGATGATTACAAAAAAAAAAAAAAAAAAAAATTTATGCAAATCTCCCATCATGCTCGTCAGCAGTTCTTCTCAGCTGGGGCCGAGCTCAGCAAGCTGCCCTTTGAGCTAAATTCATTTCATTCAAAGTTAATTTTCAAGTTGCCGCCTGTGCAAATAAATAAATGCATCTCTCCTACAGATATATCTACAAAGGGACAGAGCTTTTTCTTTTTTCTAATTTTGGATTACACAATAAAAAAAAAACACTCACTGGGTGTCTTAATATTCACCTCTTTGTCTAAACACATTCAACATTAATCCCCGGAGAAGTCATGGAGCCATGTTTAAGCGGGATGTTTATGCTGTGATTTGGTGACTGCCCCGGGTCAAACACAGCTGTTGTGTTTTGCCCTGCAGGCTGTTTTGCAGCTTTGTGGTTCTATCAAGCAGGGCCGTGCATCAAGGAGCGGGTGGAGGAGGACGAAGGAAGGGAGGGTGGGAGGGACGGACGGAGGGAGGGAGGGAGGGAGGGCTGTGGAGGAGAGGGAACAGCCTGAAATAGGAGGTGACTGCTGACATTCACCTGGATGCCCTCTGTAAGGAAAGGAATAAGTGGGAAAAAAAAAAAGGGAAAAGGAGAATGATCCCTAGGCTAGAGCGAGAGACAGAGGGGAGTGTGTGATTATGGTTACTAAGGCTACAGCATGCTGCCCTGTTGGAAAGGGAGGGGCTTGGAGGAAGGTCAGACGGCTGAGGTACAACCAGCTAAATCAACTCTGAAGTGCGAGGTCCCCGGCGGCGTTGGGGCTGAGGAAATGTAGCTGTTTAGGTTGCTCAGGAGGAACATAGATCGTTGCTTAGAACGGGACCTTGCGCACACCGTGGCTTATAGCACACCCATTGGGCCGTAAATCCCTTTGATACGCCACATAAAAGAGGATAAAAGATGTAGAAAGAGATGAGGAGACAAGTGTATGAGATAAGATTTCTTTTTGTGAGTTGGATGCTTTGAAAACATTTCCCCCCGGGACGGAGGTCACCTAGCATCCGTGTTGGCCGTATGAGAAGGGACCCCTTGAATAGCTTGCCAGGGCCGCGTTTAACTCGTCCGTCTCTCGATTGTCACCGGGGCTCAAATCCTCTCCGGCTCTCGCCCTGATGTCTGTATCCTATGACGTCTTGGAAACAGACTGCCAGCTTAAGCTGTTCAGAGAAGAGAATGATGCAACATAAATTTCAAGGCAAGGATTCTCTGTCTTTCTTCCTCTCCTCACACACACACACACACACACACACACACACACACACACACACACACACACACACACACACACACACACACACACTGCAGGATGAAAATCAATAGCTTTTCAAGAGTGAGTCAATGCAGAAACTAATAGCTAACAAACCCGATGCTGTAAAATCACCAGAGGCTCTTCGCACACGCTGGTTGTGATGTAAAGGAATTATGCTTAAGCACGCCGTTGCTCTTTGTCACCTATACAGAATTACTTTGCAGGATAACAGAAGGGACAGGAAGATCAAAACAAGTAGGGGCCACATCAGTGGAGGTAAGCCCGTCATCGCCAGGGCCTCCATATTTCACACAACAACACAACACTGTGGCCAACATAAGAAACACAAGAACAGACAAAGGAGCTCTTGTTTAACTTGATTAAGAAATTTGGCCATCTTTCTCCTCGACATTTATTGGGCCGAACGACTGACTAAGCAGCTCCCCGTTAACTGTAAGGGCACTTTATGGGCATCCACATTCATCTTGGCCAGGAAGCTTCCCTCCCCTTTAGGCTCAAAGTGCTGATCCTCTCACACTGGAGGGTGACATGATTGAAAGCCGAACAAAATAGACTTCATTTGGAAAGTAGGGCCCCGCGTAACATGATCATTATCTTTATTATGAACACGTATCATCAGCCCTATCATTAGCATCGTTCTCCTCTAGCAATACACTATGATGGGTCAATCACTGGATAAATATGTGGGGACGCGCAGTGTTTTTGCATCTCCCTGGAAGTCTTTTCACAGTGCAGAAATGTGTTAATAACCTAAAAAGCTGTTTTTGTGTAACCACTTCTTAATAAATCAACAAAAAGAATAACCGTCTGTTTTGTTCACATAAGGGTTTTGATTGTGAATAAATAACAAATGAGAGTGTGTGAAGAAGCCTTGCCTTTTGCCTTTGCAAGTGTACTATTGTTGTTATTTTCTTTTATATACAGTATGTATGAAATATTACACATCAGAGCCAGTGCAGTAATATCAGCCGATATGATGCATGGAGTCAGTGTGTGGCCACACATGTGGGTCCTATATGCTGACGGTGCAACTCTGGAAGCTTTTTTATGATTAAACTTTGGCAGTATTAAGTGCTGCCTGTCCCGTCCTAAGTGCAGTCAGTCACTGGTCCACACACCCTTGAAAACATCTCTGTCCACCAGGGGCATCAATTCACCAAACCCTGAGCCGTGCCAAACTTCCTGCAGCTGTTATAATGTAGCAGCAAAAGGCTGGATCCTGATTTTAGCACAGTTTTTCTTTTGGACAGGGCAGGCAGAGACTCCTGACAGCTATGTTATTTGTTCATTCTGCAAAAGTATCAGCTACAGGTCATAACAGATCAGAGGGAATGTGGATCTTGAATGCAACTCTGATGGGATTTCTGGATATGCCTGCCCAGGGGATTGTTGTGGTTTCTTGCAGCTTGCAGTTACAGCATTGTAAAAAAACAAATGTATCAGTTTGGATTCACTTGGGCTCAAAGATGGCGAGTGCCTACACCTTCACACACCCAAACCATGCCTTTCTCCTACAAAACCTTTTTTCCCCCCCAAATCTTGCCAGGGCTGTTTTTTCGGGGGTTCTCCGGTGTTTAGACTCGGTGAAAAGAAGATAAAGTCAGACCGGTTGTCTCTTTAAATCAAGCTGCAGTGTTGATGTGCCCTCAAGCTGAAATGGTAAGAACCATTTCCACCTCTGCGGCAGGGAGCCTGTCCAAATAGGCGCACTAGAGCGCTTCAAACGTGATTCTCATTCCCTTGGTCACTTGTGGTCTATGGTCGCCTCCACTCCTGGAGAGGAAAGCAATTTGTCAGTCTTTTGTATGGGAGTTAGTTTTTTTTTTTTTTTTTTTTTCCTGCGCATCTCGAAGACATGATTTGATTTTTATTTTCCTCTCTTTTTGTGTTCCATCCGCAGAACTCAGTGGCAGTCGCCTCAATCCATTTACCGCTGGCTGGTACGCCTATCTCCTCCTCTGCGTTGCAATCTGTTGATAACTCCACTTGCAAGCTGCAGTTCATTGTGTTTCGCAATGGGAAACTCTTTCCTTGTACGGGGAATTCGTCAAATCTCGCAGATGATGGGAAGCGTAGGAGCGTTTCAACACCAGTTGCTTTCACCAAATTAGGTAAGAGGAAATCCATTTTTATCATTCTGCCGGTGATGTCAACGCTGTAATGTATTACCTAGCCGGACTACATGCTTACACACAGTCTGCATCAGTTAGTCCTGCGCAACATGTTGACACGCGAGCTGCACAACCTGTGTGTCAACAGTCTGTGCTGTTTTTTTTGCCAAAATAAATCAAAACAATATCACTCTCTGACTGTTACGATTGATTTCATTCCAATTAATGAAAGCACTGCATGAATGTTCACATCACATTGCACTTTATAGCTGCACCTTGTCTCAAAGGGCTACTTTAGGTAGCTTTAAGCACACTTAATACAACACTATCAACTGCAGTAACAGTCTGACACTTGTGCAATAATGTCTACATAATGCGTGTGTGTGTGTAGTGCATACAGGAGTTTGTATGTGTATGTGCGCGCCCTGCATGCCCGCGCTTCTTTTGCTATAGCACTTACAGACTTTCCACTTGGTTTGCTTAATTGAATGTGTTGCTTTTCTTGCAGATGGGTGCAGCCTCGGGAGCGCCGTGCACTCCGTTACTATTGCTCTCAGGCACTTCGCACTGGGTGTAGACCCCACCGCAGCCTATTGGGATTTTGACCTGCTGGATGGACACGGTGGCTGGAGGGCAGAGGGCTGTCACATAACAGGCTCCGGGGGCAACACGACCACTATTCATTGCACCCATCATAATAACTTTGCTGTGCTAATGGTGAGTAGTCCACTGTGTGGTACCAGTGTCATTCATTTTTAGCACATCCATGCCCCCCACATTACGTGTCTTCCACTGCTTAGGGCCTATTGTGGATCAAATGCATCTTCTTTTTTTTCCCAACAAGGAATAGATGGAGTCACGTGTTTTAAGAAGCCCTTCATGCAGGGACCTTTAAAAGTTTCCTTTATTGTTGCTCCCCCAGCAGAGGGAAAGGATTTGTCAAATGCGCTACGGGGATTTATTGGCTTTGGAGTATGCGCTACGCTAAATTCCCCCTCTATCCTGGGAATGAGAAGTTGCTTGTGTTGTGTAGTCTGCCACCTTTTTCCAAAAAGCAGCATAGCAGCTGAAATAGAAGCGATGCTCAAGAGAAGGAGCGCCTTGTCAGGAGCTATTCGCCTCGGAGCGCAAGTGGTGTGCTAATTGGTTGCAACCATCGCCGAGCAAAAATGTTGGACTGTAAAGCATAGCATCGTTCATCTGTGTCGCTCAAATTGGTCTCGACGCCGCCGAGATGCCTTCTCCTGACGACGTCCCTCTGTTCAAATTGATTTCATGAGGATAATACCAAAAGCGCAATGGCATCGCATCGCCCAGTCGCTCCATAGAGCCGCTGCGCCTGGTCCGCTTTTTTGGATGAAAAGAAATCCTCCGGATGTTTACCGAAGAGTGGGATTCGTTAGACTGGGAGGTCAGTTGTCAGTAGAGCATGAACATATTGTGCTTGAGATGTCGGTGCTTTCCGAGTTGCCTTTTTACCTGCATATTTTATGAAACCGCTGTTCAATTCCGTTGTTGTTCGTGTGTGGAAATAATCTGGCTGGGAAAAAAAAAAGCCGCATAGGAATGAGAAAGAGTGGGGTACAGGGGGGAAAGCGCCATACAAACACGGCATAGGGTGCTGTGAGGGAGAGAGTGGGGTGTCTGTAGAGAATACTAAACTGTTGTCAGATGGAGAGCAGATGTCAGATTGCCATTGCATGTATTTTTCTATCAAACACGGGCTTGGGGAGGCGCACCGTCAATGGGCACCTTGTGGCTGTCAGAATAGAGCGAGATTGGTGGGAAAAAAAACAAAAAAAAACAAAAACAACATTCTTGACAGCAGATTAATGATTTGAACTTCAAGACACGTCCGACAAGTAGAAGGTAGTCATAGAGATGGCGGGGAGCCGTTACAGGAATGTCCACAGAATGATCTTATGCGAGCGTTTGCGTCGGGGATTGCGCGTCTGCTAATGCAGTCACCACACCCGCCTGGTCTCTGCAGTGCCCGAGAAAAGGACCCTTATTTACGGACTTGTGACATCATTCTGCTGTTGGCCTCGTCTAAAATAGTGTAGGATATTGCTACAATGACCCTTATATTCTATAGGGCGGCTTCTGCAAGTGCTAGACCTGTTGCATAATCGTTTCATGTCAAACTGAGAGGAATCGCCTATTACTGCGTGCCTGCAAGTTGATTACTGTAAATGTACGATATTTACAAGTAAAGAACCTCCATCAGCGAAGCTCTCATTTGTAACCGATGGAGTGAAATGACAGTAAACCTCCCCCGCGTTGATGTGTCACGGCAAAATCAGGTTAACAAGTTGCAAAGTCTATAAACCAAAGTTAGACGTTTCAGCTGCTGTGACAATGTTGAAATGAGAAGGTGACAGTGGTGCTTGTGTTTCCTGAATGTGAAGTATGTTCTGTATGGTGATCTCAGCAGTTACATCAGTGTCTAATGTAGCTGTATCACCTTCCGTGCCTCTTAATGATACAGCTGAAATCCTCGTTAGATCAGCTGTCTGCAATATACAGCGTAAGAATCCATCTCATGCTGCATCTGTGATGTTGAGCAAACTGACAGAGGGTTAGCCACAAAGCATGACAGCTTTGAAAGATGAATAATGCAACAGAATCATTTCAAAGAATGGGGGGGCGAAGGAGGGGGGGTGCCTGAAAGGCACAATGCGGTATCCAATTCCTGTTGATCCAGACTCTTTTACATTCAGCTCTTAGGGGGCTAATGCGTGCATGTGTGTGTATGTGTGTCTGTCTGTGTGTGTATGAGTGTGTGTGTGTGGGTGTGTGTGTGTGTGTGTGTGTGTGTAGAGAGATGATTAGTCTACAAATAGCATGACAACCCAATACAATTGTCCCTGAGGACTAAGGTTTGGGGTTTAAAAAGTACTTTAATGAGAATCTTTTTGACTTGGCTCAGAAAGAATTACATGGTGGAGAATCTCCCTCCCCTGGCTTTGTGATCAGAATGCCAAGTAACTGACTCGGGATCTGCGTGGAAAAACTCAGCAACAGCCTCTAAGCTTTTGTTTTTCTGCATATATTATACTCCCCCTGCTGTGTGTATTTTTTAAATTGGTAGGTGGGTAAATGACTGACCTGTAATACTAGAGCTGGTGATACAGATTGTTTCAGATCTGGGTCAGGTATTGAAAGACAGCATGCCTTTATTTTGGAAATGTTTTCCTCCTGCACTGAAATGAACTTGAGGCTGTTAGAAAGCAGCCGTTCCAGATTTCAGCACCGGGGACAGTTCCCATGCATTTCCCCGTCACCCCTCTGCCTCCAGCAGGCCTGTTTCTGTCTGAAGGGATGGTTGACTCACTCTATTACAGTGACAATTCTCAAACCCCTCCACCCCACCCCCTTTAACCCCACCCGCCCCCACCCCCCCAAAAGACACACCTCTTCTCTCTGCAACCAGACTGTGGTCTGTATGTTCCGACTGTCTCAGAGGAAGCTAGATTTATTTATTCTTTTATTTATTCATTGATTGAGGTGATAATGTAGATGGAGGAGTTCCCGCTTTTGATTGCTGCACTGCTCCAAACTGTTTAAAATGCAGGAGCAGACATTTACAACGAGAGAGACACGGAGGGGGTGGCCGGCTGTAGCCAGTATCCAATCATAACAAAGGCCCTAAGGCCACGATCCAATAAGGGAAGAGCTGTTCAGAGATGTATTCCCATACTCTGTACATGATATAATGATTATGTGAAGTGAAGTGGATTCCTGGAAACAGGATGCTCCTCTAGTGATGGCTCTGCATCACAGTCACAACAGAACAGGTGACCTGTTAGTTACACATGGTAGAGTCTCATCCAACGAGTATACAGTTGTGGATGAAGGCATCTGCAATGGAAAGTAGATGGTTATTGTTGTTGATGGTTTGAAATCATCTGTAAAATTTATATTTTGTTCACCAAACAGTATCAGTGTGATGTGCGTAATGGCTTGTCAGTTTACTGAGAGGTTCAGTAACAGTATTTTGGAACGAAAACTTCTACAATTCATTAGTTGTTGGGAAAATTCTCACTCTCCAACAGCTGCCTCAATCTTTTTGGAGGTCTCTGTCCAGGGAAACCTCCCATACACCCGTTAGTGTAACATCACCGGCAGTGTTGTGAGTAACACATTAGAGTACTCAGATTACGTTTTTGTTGTAACGAGTTCAAGTAATCAGTTATTTAGTAATATTTTCAAAAAAGCAATCTGTTACTGATAAACTATTGTAGCAGGCGGGGGGCTCACCATGGTAAGAACTCAAGCAGAGAGATGATCTCACGAGAAATAGCGTGATTTTATTGGTAGCAACAGGTATACCATCAACACTGCAATGCTCTCTCGCAACCATACTGGAGGGAAGGTACTACCTGTGCACATAAGCGAGAATGCTAGGAAGCTCTGTCCACCTACCCCCAACACACTACAATATTACTGAATGTCACTGTTTCTTTTGTTGCCACAAAAAACAAAAAAAGAAAATCTCTGATACATCCGCCCGCCCTGTTTCTTTTCTGTTTATGCACCTATTCCTACTTCTCTGTGGGTAGCTGCATACTAGTGGAAGGCACCAATCCTGCGGTTGTGTCAGTGCGGGTTTGTAGCTCAGCTAGTGAGGTGGCAGGGAGGACAGCCTTTATGATCTGGAAATATTCACATTCTTATGATCAAGGAATCACAAAGGAATCACATCATTTTTTATAACGCAAAAGTACTTTTAACTTTCTCAGTAGGTAACGCTGTAATGTAACAAACTACTTTTTAATGGCTGTAATGCTGTAATGTACCAAGTTACATTTAAAAGTAACATCATCCAACATTCACTTGTAATGGAATGCAGTCTGACGTCCATCACCGTGACCGCCATGTCAACTCGACCACCTCCCATTTAGTCACGCACTGCTTTGCTTTAGCAAGATGTTTTTAAGCGTCTCACTTCACATCAAACCATTCTTTCTTTATTCATGTCACAGCAGGGCGTTGACAGCCATAGCAATATTTTCTCATTTTGCGGGTCCCATTAAGTCACTGCTGACAGTGGTAAATTTTTTATGTTATCTTTTGTTGATTCCTGACAGCAGGACTTTAATCTCCACTGTGTGAAGTTCTTCTTGTTTTCTCTTGTATAACATTATAGTGAATGAATTGAGCTGAAACTTATTTAGCATTTTTGGGGGTGTTGATTATGCTAATGGTCAAATCTCATAAAGGAACACCAGGTTGTATTCATCAAATTGAAACAAGCAAAGTTAAGTTTGCTGAAACTGACTTGGAAGAGATTTAGGATAAGAATATAAAAATGTTCTTGCATGAGGCCCACTGACCTCAATTCTGACTCTCAGGCGTCATGGTCTCGCTAGCAGTATCTGCTTTTTCATCACCAAGCAGGCCACAATTCACTTGTCCTCGCTGCTGCACCTCCATCTTGAACCAAACCAACCAAGACAGGATCCCATCTTGATACATTAGTTCTCATTGGCTGAGCCTTCTTGATACCAGTGTGACATTACCGCTGACAGCTGGAGCTGACCACAAGGTCTTGTCTCCCATACAGAGGAACAGAATACAGCAGAGCCTCTGTGAGAATCCATCCATACAAACCGCTTATCCCGATGACGGAGAACACAGGAATAATCGAGCTGCATTTCACAAACAATATATCAGCTTTATTTTGTTTTCTTTTGGTGCATCCCGAATGTTTATTGCCTACTGAAGCGCTATCACTGTCACTCAAAAGCTAGTAACTTGGAGACAATGAGGGATGAATGGATGCAAGGAAGGAAGTCAGGAGCAGATCAAATTAGAAAGCCTTCTGTGCTACAGCCTCATCAAGGAGATGCCAACTGATTATGATTATGTTCTAAAAAAAACATCCTCTAAAGGGAGTTGTTTATTCAAATTCAATCCACATGCAATATTTTCCTGTTTAGCAATTATGGCTAATACACACATGTAAGTTGTGCAGGATACATGTTGCTAATTGAAAATAACCTCCTGGCAACTTTCAAACCCTCTGTAGCTCAAAAACATTGTTTTCCTGTAATGTCTCTTTCTCTCTGTCTATTTGCCAGCACACCCATCTCAAAGTTGTGTGTTCTCTGTCCACATCTGTGCTCAAAACAGACATAATGAGACAAGAGAAAGTTTTCATCGTGCGCCCGCAAGCAAGCGCCAGCTCCAGAGGGGTTAACTTTATCCTTCACCTTTATCTATCTCCAAGACTTTTTCTCCTGCTAAAGGAGCTTTGGCATGTGTGTTTTAGGAGATGAAGGGATTTACAATGATAATGATGATGACCTGTTTAGATATGCAAGCGCGATTCACAGCACTGTGTTGGCTTTTTCTGTTGATATGCGTTGTAGTGGGAGGGAAAGATGGAAGGGGTGATGACAGACTGTGATATCAACAGAGGGGGTGATGCCTTGAGGTTGTGTGTTAGCTGATAGTGGATTAAAAATTGAGGTTTGTGTTGGAGCAACCATGCAATATGCACCTCTTAGCCTCTGGAGAGCCCTTTTGATATGCCGTTCATTGCAGCTCATGTGGGATCAAACATCTCACATACGGGATGCCGTAAGGCTTTGGATTATATAGACTATATACAGTGTATGTGTAAAAATGAAGTTTTAATGAGTAAGATTTGCTGAGATAAAGATGATGAATTCTGCTGCAGAAATAGAAGATCGTTGCTGATAGCGAATGTGTTAACAATGTCGTAAAACCATAAGAAAAGCCTCTTTCTCTCGCTTGAAAATGTGTGGAATTCCATTTTTATGTGGATTGAAAGTCGACTACAAATGTAACTGAAAGTGACCACATAGTTTTACAGAATATGAGTGATCATTAATGCCTAATATGTGTTTATGTTGGTGTTAAGCTTTGTCGTAATTATGCAGCTTAAGCTAATTCTCCGAGTGAATGCTAATTATTTGCGGCCCACTTAGCATCAGGTACCTTTCACCCTTCACCTCGCTTGCACTTGTTTCAAATGTGGCAGCTGACAGACGAGCACTAATCCACCTCCGTCCAAGAGCAGGCAGCCGTGCAGCCTCTGACTGAACCAGTCACATTGAGGCTTAGTTTTAGTGCTGCAGCATGTGAACTTGAGTGCACATGAGTTCAGGTTTGGCTTAGGTTAATATATAATAAATGCACTCATGTTCCATTTGTAAGCATTAACTTAAATTTGATGTCAGGCATGATTACTTCAGCACATGGGGATTGGTATGTGTGTTTGTGTGTGTGTGTGTGTGTGTGTGTGTGCGCCCACAGTTAAACCACGTCGCTTTCTTCTGTTGTCTCTGTTGTCTGATTTAACCTCTGTGTGTTTGCTGACTGTGCTGCAGACTTGCTTTGGTGTGAAAGGGGAAGGGTCTGGCTCATCCAGCAGTCCCCCTGCACTCACAGAACAGATTGCTGCTGGCCAATCACCTGACATGTGATGCAGATTGTTTTCTCCCTGACTAATGAGTTCAGAGCTCACAGACCACCATTTATCTCAGCCATCAACAGTGTTGCCCTGGCATTGCTGCAATAAGCCAATACTTACTATTGGCCCTTTTCCCTCACATTGTGTATCGGTTGTGTTTCCCACCTCTATTTTTAATGCGGTGTGTATCCCTCTTTTAGCCTGGATACAAATTGCATTGCTTAACCTATTGTTATTCAAATTATGTGTGCTCCTCAGCTAAGTGTATGAAAGATTATAATAGTGCTGCTCACAGCAGAAGGGATTGTTGCATTGCTGTGTGTGTGTGTGTGTGTAAAGAAAGTTAATGGGCTATTCGGTGGTCTCGTGGTTTTGATGTTGTTTATATACAGTCACTGATTAATTGGCAGCCAAAACTGTTTTTATAGAGAGGCAAACCACTTGCTTGAAATGTAAAACTGTCCTTGCTGACAAGCAGTCTTTAAGAAAGATAATGATGTATTCGCATTTTGATTTTATTTCCAAGTTGATGATTTTGGCACACGTTTTCTCAAACAATTAGTGTGATATGAAGACTTGGATGAGGTGTAAATGAGTTTTTTATGGCAATACTGTGTGGATTCACATACATCTGCTACACAGTGTATGATTAGTCACAAATGATTCAAATGAAACAAGTCCCGCTTGTCCTTTTGCATGTGACAGAGACCATCTGACATACATGAATCATGTCCAAGAACACTGTCTGTACACAGTCTCAGTAGTCAAGTTAAGGAAAAGAAAACCGTTCCTATCACAATATGGCATCTGATCTGAAACTGTCCTTGTTCAAATGTCTTCCCCAGTCCCTCTCTCCCTCCTCGCTCACCAGCTGTTCCCTAGTCGACGGTGCAACGACCCTCTCTGAACCCCAGAGACAGCTTGGTAGAAATGAGGGCATGCTGTGTAAACAGCCTCTGTATTGCTTTCTCTAGCCCCTTTCACACATGCAGTCTATCCCTGAAATGTCCAGGAACATTTCCAGCATGAGGTCATGTGTAAATGGGAGCAGGGACATCTGTGCTGCCAATTTCCCACCTCAAGACCTAGTAACATTTAAGGGAAAATGCAGGCACAGCTGTGTTGTGAATGAAAGCAGTAATGTTGCAGGGACAAACATCTAAAGGGTTATGTCCGCCTGACAAAAGACACTTTCACGTGAAGCAAGCGAACCAATCACAAGACTCCACTGATGACTTATTTGAATCCGCGACTTGTTTACAGTTGCCTTGCTAATGCTTTCGTGGGTGATTTGTCTTGCAAACTTGTTGAATATTAAATACATTAAGAAAACACAAAAACAGCAATAATAAGAGACGTCTTCTGCCGTGTACACATACATCTGGCTTTGCCTCATCTTCTTCCTTTGTTGAGTTTTATGGCAGTCGGCATCCATAAATTTTGCATGACCGCCATCTGCTGGACTGTCCTTTGCCCCATCTATTCCGGCATTGCCACGGCCTGTGTGAAAAGGCACAAGATGGAAATGTTCCTGAATGTAGCTGCATTTGTGAAAATCACTAACGATGTGTGAAAGAGGCTTCTGTCTTTTTTCTTTTCCTCTCTCCGTCTCTTGTTTGAGTTACTGTCACTGTCTTTCAATGGGGTTGCTGTATTTGTGCACCGCTTTTAACTGAACCGGACAGCGCCTCATTTGCACAGTGCTGGGCAGTCTAGACAAACACATTAAGAGCTTATTTTTTTCTCTATTAGGGCAGTGTAGAAAGTGATCCAGCCCTGTAGCTGGCTGGATGTTTGGCTGGCTGTCTGCATGTACAACTCTGTTGTCAGCCAAGACGACAGCTCCCAGAATGCCCGCCTCTGCCCCTCCATTTCACTGCTACCGCTGCTGCCAGGCCCTGATTAGCCAAAGTCTACCACCCCGAAAACACAAAAGGCCGAGGGTTAAAGGTGACAGTCTTTTTCATAATAGACTAGAGGAATTAAACTTTTGCAAGCGGGTTATTATACATCATGACCTTTTCCGCCACAACCAATCACGATCAGCGTGACCTTTGACATTTCACCCTATGACCTAATTGCTTTGTAAAAGTGCATTCGTCTCCTCAGCACACAAGGACAGTATAGACATGCCCTGCAGTTGCGTCTTTTTTTAATCTACTGTAAGGCTGTAGAGCTGTTGCTGCTGCTTCTGGTTGCCAGGCTTGTAATTAGGGAGCAGCTATTGATGCAATGTGGCCCCCTGTGCACTCCTAGAAGGAAGATAAGGACGGCAGAAAATGAGACTTGCCTAATTTCAAGTGGGAGCGATAACATGACAGGCGCAGGGGTATATCTTTTGGAAAGGTCTATTAAGAGCTCTACAGATTTTTAGTCCGAGGTCTCACATTCTAGATCTTTTTCAGGATGTGATATTAATATAAACATTTCACCCTTTTCTTACACACAAATATTTTTTTTCCTGGATACAGTGGAGCTGCCAAAGATTGTTAGATTAGACCCAAACTTGCAAATCAATCATCATTTTAGATCATGAACTACGTGACTACCTGATCAAATCAATGATCAATGATCAATCAACAATTCCACAGGTGGAGCAGTTCAACTGTGCATTTGTTCACTCTGATAGGACTCATCAAGTGGTGGTAAGAACCATGCATCTAACACGCAGCGAACAGCCTCAATGGATTTTTTTTTTTCCTTTTGTCAACAAATCCCATGAAGAGACCAAAACCACCAACCCCACTAACATGCATTGTCTGTCTATCCCAAAGCCTGATATAGCTTATTCCTCTGAGCTCTAGAGCTTCATTGTTGTCCAAAAACTCTTAAAAACACATCAATGAGCCACACTGTTGCACTGCCTCACATGTTCCATGAACACACATTGTAATTTATTCTAAGTATATCCTGTAGTATAAGTATAAATAAGTATACCCTGTCCTGCAGCTGTAAATACTCTAGGGTGTATTAATCCGCAGCTGAAAATAGTCCCACAACAAAAGACAATCTTTACTCCTGTTAGAGTAAGTAAGTGCTTTGGGAAACTCTTTTTTAAAAATACAACAATATAAAAATATTAGTGTCTTCAGTAGAAACCATTGGGCTTAGAGCTTAGTACCACTGACAGGGTAAGGGGATCTGAACGTATTTAGAGACAGATTAATGCATCATTGTTGTTTTTTGTTTTGTTTTTTGTTTTTTTGAGAGAGATAGAGATAAGAAAAATATTGAATAACACCTGCCTTATCCTTTCAGGATGCTCGGATCAGGCCGTTTTGGCTTCTCGGATCTTTGCTCACGAGGGGATGGGGCATCATAAATCAGCAGGGCAAAGCGTGACCTTGACAGTGGCTGCTGGATGGGATTTTTGGTTGAAAGTTTAAAAAGAAAAATCACAGATAAGGTATTAAACGTCAAGTCAAATCAAATTTATTTGCATAGCCCAATATCACACACCGCACAAGGTCTCAGAGGGGTTTATTGGCCCGAGACAGCAACAAAGAAAAACTCCTCAAACAACCGCAGCACATGTGGAAGAAAAAAAAACCTCAGGAGAGTCTATTCAAAGAGAGATTTCTCCCGCCCCCTTGGACAGCTGGGTGTGCAACAACCGCTGTAGGTGGGAAAAATGAACATAACATTATAAGAGTGTAACAGAAGAAATACAATATCCAACAATAGGATTATAATTCAACAATAGGATTGTAACAATCCAGTAGAAGAAGTCCAGTTTAATAAGACTAAAGAGTTCTTTAACACACTGGGATGTCAGGGGATGTTTGGAGGATGTGTGGTGTGACAGAGAACATCAAGGTGGGCAGTCTGGAAAAGGCCCATCTCCATTCCAGATCCTGTATAAAGCTTTTCCTCCATACTGCAGAACACAGTGTTGACTTGATGGATGGCTATAGATATTCTTGAAAAGGAAAGCATTTCACTTTAACCGCAGTGTTGAGTGGGATTGTATCCTCAAGTGTTTTTCGCTTGTTGTTTCCATCTTGGTATGAGCTCACGTGCTCACTGTTGCCATGTGCGTTAAGGAGTGTGTCAGAGTGGGTGAAGATATGTGCGCATATATCTGTGTCTGAGTGAATCACACGGGGGCCTTCGCATCGCCGTGCTTCAAATTCAAGGCTCGCTCAAAAAAATCTCACCTCGCGAAATCCCATCCCGGCGTGTGAGCGATGCGCTCTGATATCAAAGGTGAAAACTAATCTGCGCGCTGAAATTCCCTCCTCTTTCACTGTCCTTCGCCTTACAAATGCTCCTAACGAGATGCAAACATGTAAATTGCTGGCGGAGGAGACGGAGTGTCCACTTAGATCTAAATGGCGCAGATAGCACAACTGTCAGATGGTAAAATGAGACCGGGCTGAGATCACGGCAAGCAATCTGTAATCAAAAATGGAGGAGAATTGCATCGCGGCGGGGGAAAGATCTGAGTCAGACATAGAGTACAGTAGATTTCTGGGCTGAAGGGCTGATGATTGACCTATCTCTCCTCTTGCCTCCATCTGTCTCCACAGTTTTCATCCACTGTATATAATGCTATCATTCTTCATCTCCTTATCGCCCGTATCACTGCTTTTCATTGTTGTCCCTGCTACAAGCTGTTTTCTGTTAGACGCACTCTTCATGCATTTATTCTCTGTACGGCTGACTGCATTCATTCAAGAGCATCCCTCACAGCAGCACTCAGCACTCAGCACCTCTGTCTCAGGGGGCTAAATGCCGCCGCAGTTAGAGAACATGGCAGCAACAGTCCAGCACCGGTTACACCTCCTGACAGCGCTGAAAACAACATCACAACAAGGCCATTAATTTTTTTTAAGGCGTTCATTTTTATTTTTTTTTCAGGGAGGTAGTGGCAAGACCCCTTACCCTCGAAAATGCATTTTATTCCAAAAAGCTGTGGTAACAATGTGGTTTCTATGGCGATGGAAATAGAGCCATCAAATGCCCAGCGTTACACAGTTGCTTTTTATTTAGTCAGCCAGCACTAGAAAGGCTGTTAAAGGTTTGTACTAGAGACAGAGAAAGAGCACATGAAAATGGTGGACAGCAACAGATGTGTGTGTGTGTGTGAGAGAGAGAGAGAGAGAGAGAGCGACCTCTGTAAAAGCACTAGCTCGGCACCGTTAAGCACCACACAGGCAAACATAAGCTTATTTACCCGCTGAGACCTCTGTTGCCAGAGAGCGATGCATTCTGTTAGAGAGGCTGTTTGCATCGTGTAGCGTTGCAGAGGCTCAGCGTACAATGCACCCTCTCTGCCCCACTGTCCGTAAGTGTTAACAGAGCAGAACCTGTGGAATGCCTCCCTATTCTCAGTCATTATTACAGGAGAAAAACGGCATGTTTTGATACCACGTATCGACCCGCGAGGGAACAAGGTGCGGATCGGTGTAATGTATGCTCCCACTCTGCGTGCTGAACAGCGTGCCGTCTCAGGCAGCTGAGAACAGAGCGTGAGCGGTTTGTGGAAGAGGGCCGAGGTGTTTTTGGCATGTGCGTCCACGCCTGCGACTGTATGTGAGACGAGGCTAGAGTCGGTGTGTGCATGCGCGTGTGTGCACACAAGTGTAATCTATGTAGAGAGCGCACATCCATTGAGTATTCTGTGGCGTGTAGCGATTTGAAGAGATGAGTCACCCCTCTCAGACAACACCTACCAACCTCTATCTCTCATACACACACACACACACACACACACACGTACAAAGACACCGAGGGGCGTGATGTTGGCAAGCAGAGTTTCAGGCCCGCTCATACATTCACTTTCAAAGCAAAAAAAATCTCACCCTGTTCAATAGGTTAGACTCATTCCAGCTTCTTTTGCTCTACATTTTAAAGCAATCTTCTCTCACATTTATTTTTATTGATTCCTGTTCTCAGACTGAGGAGATTGAAGGTTTTCTCACAAGCGTGGAGGAGCAGGGCTGTGACGTGAAAGGCTGCTGGCTTGAATTCAGTGTTAAGGGTGGAAAATGTTGACATGAAAGTAAGGTTGGATTCCGATAACCGGTGCCATTTTAGATGTGGTTCCAGGTTGGCAAAATACTTGGATTCACTAAGCCCTAGAGCTAACAAATATCTCTTATCTTTAATCTTTTAACACTCTTAGCTCAGTTTTTATTAAGGAACATTCATCTGGCAGATTTCTTATGTTTGCCTGCACTAACAGCTGCTTTTGTTGGTTGAAATGACAGATTGTATCAGCGGTAGCTAATTTATGTTAATTCTAGAGCTTTAGATTGCCCCTGCCAATTAAACTTTACACAAAGAAAACAGACTTTTTTTTTTTTTTTCCCAAAGATTTAATAGATTTATTTTCTTACTTTGTGGTGGCTGTGGCTCAGTATGAACAAGTCATTGATTAATGGCAGGGAAGGTGATTCAGTCCCCGTCTCCTCCTGTCCTCATGTTTAAGCTTCCTGCAAGTCACTGAACCCCATAATGCTCCTGATGACCAGGCAGCACCTTGCATGACAGCTCTGACACTGTCGGTGTGTGTGTGTGTGTGTGTGTGAATGATATATAAGTCCATCTAGCATTTTGTATTCCTATATTTCTTCTGTAGCTGTCTCACTACATGCGCTCAATTTCCTACGAGCATTGCATTGTGGGACATATAATAGTGTATATGAACAGCACATGTAAGAATGACAGGCTTTGTCGACTATACTTAATTTGATGCAATTTCTAGTGTTCATACCCAAAACTTGCTTACAATTAATATGTAGGATGGACTTGGGACACAGCTTGCAGAGAGTCTTGAGAGGTTGTAGCTACAAGTTTTTAACAGTGACTCAGTTGAAACTGTGTTCTCTTTCTGCCTTTTTAGACGAGAAAATTTGACAACAGATCTCAGCTGAATCTTTGACTTTTAGTTATTTATAACTTTAGTTATTTACAAATGCTGGAAGCTCAACCTAAATATATTCAGTAAGGGATTTGAATTTAATATTGGATCCAGATCTGATGAAATGCTGTTGAACCACAAACCCTTCATGAAACTTGTCAGTGTGTCAGGCAGCCTTTTGAGAAAAGCAATAAAATCCCCCCAGTTGTTGCAGTAGAGCTGCTCAGCAAACACCAGTCAGCTTGTGGTCTGATATTGGTGGCTCCCAGTAGCCCGGTGTGTTTAACAGCATGAGTGTGAAGGAGGCATCATGCTCAGCAAATCTTTCCTGGATAAATAAAAGCTGAAGAAAGAAAGAGATTAGAGTCATTTCAGTGTCTTTGCCCTATATTGAAAAGCAATCTTCTCCCTGCTTTCACATTTGTTCGTATTGATTCATTCTGTTCATCGCAGACTTGAGTATTCACGTCTCTTTGTTCCAGTTGTAGAGGGTTTGCCTACAGTGAATTATGAGCTTGCACTCTGTTTGCAAGGTTGAGCAGTGCACAAGGCTCATTTATTTGATAGTCACGCTTTAAAAATCTCCACAGAACAGCGATTACAATAACTTCTGTATAGGAATTTGAATAGCCTAAAGCTAAATACAGTACTTCTAATCTGAGGCTCTAGAGAAATTAATGCTAATGAAACAATACCCCCTTGATGTTTGAGGAGATAAATACAGCGCGACTGATATGTCGGAGCCTGAAATGACTGTGCTCATCTAGAGGGGCTTCATCTTTTATGCCAAGCGAGGTTCCTCATCAGCTCATAATGCTTGTTGATTTGATGGATGTGTACTTGATTCCATGTGATTTGATTACTCGTTTCACGGTGGGTCTTGTTTGCCTCCGCTGTTGAACATTCGCAGGACGAGGTGCTGATTACGAGCATGACCGTATCTCAAAGCTACGAGCTGAGTGACAGCCACAAGGTGCCGCTGAAACTTTGATGACCCGCGTTAATGGCGCGTGACCGTTTTTCGGACTGTTGTCAAGTCCAGAGGTTATTCTGTCCCCCCCCCCACCCCGTTGTCCTGTCTCTCTCTGTTATCCAGTGGTGTATGGGGGAAGCCAGAGTGGGTTTGATTTGCACACTCACTCCGGTTCTGTTCCAGCGTTCACCCGGCCACTCAAGGATGATAAAATACAGGGCTGGATGGGAGCTGGGAGCCGGGTGCCTGCAGGCTGTTCACTAGAGGATTTTAATTTTGTTTTCCTCTCACTCCCTTTCTCCTCCCTCTCTCCCACAATGTTTGTGCATTCTTGCATGCACCAATGTGATTACAACAGGGAAAGGAGCACATTTGCAAGGACATATGTCACAGATTGGCATACAGATTCTGCAGTTTCAACGGCATCAATTAAAAACAAAGTGTATGAAATTTGCAAGAGCCTGGGAATTCTTTGCATGTGGGTCCTACAGGTTGCGCAGTTCATCATCATAACCAATCAGCGGGCTCAAACAAGACACCCAGCCTGTAAGTCCTCAAAGATCAACAGTGTATTTGTCCCATTTTATTCTGCAGGCCTTGCACTGTGCCTGTGCGCCGAGATTATGGATGAGACCAAGTTTAATTGACTCTCGTAATCTGATTTTGGCATGGGGAGGGTGGATCGTGGATTAAAGTTGTAACTACAACACAAACAGGGGATCAGGGGCCTGTTTAGCTGCCGAGGCTAGGGGACAATGGAGGCATGTTTAGACGTAACATGCCAGTGCTAATCCAGAACAGGCTAAGCTGCCCTGTATGGTAATATTGTTGCCTGGCTGTAATGAATGGCGCTGTCAGAGGGCTGGTCACATTGTCCTATGTCTGTGCGCCATGCACAGGCAGTGTAATAAAGTGGCAACGGTGCCGTGATGTAATACGATAGCAATAATGATAATAACTGGAGTGGAGGAATCACATTTGAAGCTGGCTGCTCGTGTCCTTAGCTGGCTTCTGCTATTGGCTCTGCAAGGAAGAGCACAACCGGGAAGAGTTGTTCAGAGCATGTTGCGAGCTATGCCAACGGCCCATCAGTCATCATGACAGCCGGGTCAACAAGGGGATTGTAACTTTACAGTCTGTTTCTGTAGCACAACACAGTGAGTAGTATACATAACTTAAACACACCTGATGTAAACGTCGAGAGTAGCAGACTTTAAGAGGCACAAATACAAGACATTCTTCACTTGCTTTACAGGAAGTGATTAATAGGTAGATAATAACACTGGTGGAAAGCAATTGTGCTTGAGTCACTGCTCAGTGTAAGTATTGTGGCTTCTCTTCTATATGTGCTGCTTCAGTTTGCCCCACATCACCCCAGGAGCATAAACACTGCTTCTAGGAGCCATATGAACAATTTGTTCAGGTCACCCTGTAGTCTGCCTTTGCCATTTTTCTTTGGACCTATCTATCTCCTGAAAGGGACAGTCTCCCTTCATCCCTCCTCCTCTTTTTTTTTTTCCTGCTATCCTCTCCCTCAGCTCTGCCTGCTGTAAGTTCTTTTTTAACCTTTATTTGTCCAGGGGAGGGTTCTGCTGTGCATGCACGCTCTATTCCAGCTTTGCTCTTCTTCACTTTTACACAGCTGTATGTGCTGCTGTATATAACACCCTATAAAATGGCAGTTCCTCTCCTGTTGGCCACTGAGCAGCTGTTAAGCATCTTGCACAGGGGTGCTGCTATAGTATTGTTGAAGGAGAGGAGGTTGTTAGTCATTCATTTTAGCCAGCAGTGCTTCTCTAGGCTACAGCTGTCCTTCGGCTGGTCTGGAATCTACCTGGTCCACCAGCACTTTTCCATGAAATGTTTCTTTGTTACTCTCATGAAATAGTGTTGTATAATCTTTGTGGTATTCCTGATTCTTGTTTAGTCCACATTTGTGTGCTACATGTTTTGATGGGGGTAACATGTTACATCACTGACACATAACAACAGGAAGACTGTTTTGCCTTTCTATCTTTCAAAAGATTCTCCTTCTGCCCTTGAGTCATTTTGGAAATACTTGAGCTGTGTGTGGATGGCACTTGAATCAACAAAGCAGGAAATATAACTTAGACAGTGCAAAGCGCGTGCTCTAACATCCATGGTGTCAGTTAGAGCTGCAACTAATGATTATTTTCATTAGCAATTAATATGTCAGTATTTTTGGCCTTGCACAGACCTACTCACTGGTACATATTTATTTATACGTCCATCACTGCTCTGCTCCCCTCTTACCTTTGTGGATATATCTCACTCAAAACTAGAATTTATTGTTTGCGCTCATATGACTCCCTCTTACTGTCCGTCCCTAAGGTTCCGACTGAACTTGGCAAACAGGCATAAAGACCTGTTTGCCAAGTTCACTGCCCCTGCAGCCTGGAACCACTTGCAGACAGATTTGCAGCTGGAAGAGCTGATCCTGATTAAGGCATTTAAAAATGTAGTGAAGGGTTTAGAGGCAAATTCAGTAGGAATTTGTAATTTCTTCCTTAGCTAGATTAGTTTCCTCCTGTCTGTCTTTTTAGGCATATGATTCTGTGAGTTGCTATTGTAAGTTGTGTTTTATGTGTTTTAATTGTTTGCCTGTATGTTATATAAAACACTGGATTGCTGCTCTCTTGGTCAAGGCTCCCTTGAAAAAGAGATCTTGTAATCTCAATGGGATTCACCTGGTTAAATAAAGGTTTAATAAAAATAAATAAATAAAATTCGTTTTTTTCAAAGACTTTATTGGTCTATAATATATCTGAAAATTGTTAAAAATGTTTCCCAGAGTCTAAATAAACATATTTAAACTGCTTGTTTTGTGTGACAAACAATACAAAACCCAAAGATTTTCCATTCACTCTCATAGAGGACCAATAAATCCAGCTAATATAACGACTGAGAAGCCAGAACCAGATCATTTTTAGCATTTTTGCTTAAAATAACATAAACAATTCATCAGTGCAGATTAATTTGCTGTTAGTCGACTAATAGACTGATCATTTCAGCTCTACTCATTAAATGCAGTGAATATGTAATCCAAAGGTAAAATTATGAATGATGTCAGTCATTGCTTGATCAATAATCAGTTTTTCTCATTCAGTCATCTGAAAAATGAACAAGTAAACCTTTCTCTAACAGCAGATCCTGGCTGCCTTGTTTGCCACCCGTCTATGCTTTACAGTCAACTGGAACAGCACAGATTGACTTAACACTGAAAGTGTTCATATTTCCTGCAGCAGTAAATCCAGACCTCTGCATGCTCAGTGTGTGAATGTAATGTCCTGCTGTTCAGATAAAGAAGACCTTTCTTGCTTCTGCAGCTTTAGTTACAACTGATTCTCAGCTCCACTATCGACAGCGCAGCTGGGATGGTTGTGTTAGTTCAATGTTGGGAACAGTACACATGGCTGTTAGCCAGGCTTTTAGGCTTTTAATTGGTACCCAATTTGCATAGTACTAATTATAATGTGTTTCAAGTATGTAGCGTGTACACGTTTAAAAAATTAGTGAAATTACTTGGTTTTTAAATGTGGTGTTAATGGATGCTAGTGTCCCACAATGCCTGACAGAAATGGAGGAGCTACTAGTATAACTGGAAGATAGCAAAAATATAGCAGACAGTGTTGTGAATAAATTTAAAATTAAGAATTTAAACATTTAAAATTATAGATTCAAGAGCTGTTATTGTCACATGCACAGCAACAGAGCGGGTACATAGCATCATTGAAAGCATGAGTAATAAATAATTCATAGTAATAAATACTGCAAATCCTTCGAAAAGCATTTTCTAGAAGCTGCTTGTGATGTTTTCATGGCAATAGTGTTCAAAGTTGCAGCTCGGTTGGTGTTCGTCAGTGCAGTTTTAGTACCGAATTTTACAGTACATTGATTTCTTCTACGGTTCTGTAAGTACGTAAACACTTACAAGATGCATGACGTCTTATGGATTTTGTAAAAAGCAGCTCAGCACACAGCTGTGGTCTGGTGAGCTCTTTTTGTTGGGATGAGAAATGGTGACAGACTCCGGAGGTGAGGAGCTGACATTCTCAGTCGACACTATAAGTCCACAGATGATGATGATGATGATACGTCCCATGAGAGTGTTTGACTTCCTCCTTCCCTCACCATCACTTACATCGTGATGATTAGCATCATGCTCAACATGTCTGAGCACGATTTTGTTTTTACTGATGCAGTAACTGATTCCCTCAGAAACGTTTTCTCTTTGACCTTTAGTTGTGTTGGCGTTTGTGTGGGGTCATTTTTCACCATCCAACTTGCTATGAAAGGCTGTTTGCTCTTAAAGTATATAAATCAGCTTACTGACTAAAAAGCTTCACTTCAGCAGGATTTCTTGCTGATGCTTTAAGCAATGTGTTTTTTTTTTTTCAGCAACATCATTTCATTGAGCTGTAATTAACACAAGTTTTCATTGTCCTTCGATGACATCGCTCGGAGGACAAATACAAACTTAGTAATTCCCTGCAAATCAGTAACTAACAAATAATATGAAGCGGTTTACAATTTCAGAATCTGTTTCTCATATGATGTTTGCCCGCTGAGGGCCACTTTCTCTCTTTTTCCTTCCTCTGACTGTCTGTGTACAACTACGCTCCAAGTGAAGGCACATTTCATTGCTCAAGTCTAATTGCAGTCGTCTCTTCATTTCTGACTCCTTCTCTCCTCCCTCTTGTCGTTTTTGACTTTATGGCCAAGCTACAAGCAGTAAAGTCATAAATGTCTGTATCTTTAAAGATCAATGATAATGCTGATTTTTTCTTACACCACACTTCAAATGTAGGCTACAAAAAGTTCCTCAGAGATATTATGGCTAGTATTAAAGCTGCTATGATCAATATTTTTATATTAGCAATGGATTGACTGATTTTGTGTAATGTGAAAGAGGTTGTGCATAGTGACCAACCAACAGAGAATTATTACCTGACTCTGCAGTTCCCCTCAGCTCATCAGAGCATTTTAGCATCTTTTAGCTCATTGTTTTGGTTTACCTGTGCACTACCAAATGGCTGACAGACAATGTTAGCAACTACCTGGTGAAGTGGAGCATTTTAGTAGCTAAAGAGCCAGATATTTCCCTCAGGAAATGGTGGAGATAAAAACACTGGATATAGATTCATCAGGTGGACACAAATGCAAGTCCAAATGAAAGCTAATGTTGCTCTGTATTTGCTGGATGTGTAAATAGTAGCAAGATGTTCACTACAGCAACTTTATAAGATAATAATATGACAATGTTGAGTTTGCAGCTTGTTACACTAGGTTTGAGGTTAGGTTTAGGGTTAGAAATGAAAAATGAAATGAAATGTATATGGGGTTTTGAGAAAAATATCTATTTCTCCATCTCTTATTAATATTTCAAAACAATGATTCAGCTAATGACTGGTCAATGCCAATGTAACCAGTTGAATAGGGCCTTGATGGGGGGTTCTTAGTGCCTCACTTTCCCCCATTGTCTGCGTTATTTTCCTCCCGAGTGCTCCGGTTTCCTCCCACAATCCAAAGACATGCGTGTTAGATTAATATTTGGCTCTAAAATAACCTGCAGGTGTGAATATGGACCTAAATAGTTGTTTGTATATGTGTATATGTTTGCCCTGTGATAGACTGGTGACCAATCCAGGGTGTACCCTTCCTTTTGCCCAAATTGAGCTGGGACAGTCTGGGGTCTGTATAAGGAGCAATGTGTTTTCCATTTTCAGTTTGCAATAGATAAAAAGAAGCAGGGGCTTATCAAAGAAATGCAAAGCAAATTTAAGGATTCATTTATAGTCTCAATATCCAGCAATTATCAAGAGATCATTATATGTGATCTCTGGGAGGCTGGCATCATATTATCTCTCCAGAAAACCAGAACTTTACATAGTGAATTTTCACAAGAAGTCGTGGCTCCAACTCTTTCGCTTCCTTCTCCCTTCACCCAGGAAAGGCTTTATTAGCCTCAGCGATGAGGGTTGGACCGAGTGTCTCTTACCACACACTCTCTTGCTTTATATCTCCCCAGTGTCCTGTCCCCAAACCTTTCATCTCAGCTTGTCAACTGCTTTACAACTGTGCTTATAAATGCTCACTTGAGGGTCCCGACCCCTCACAGGTCCCGACAGGCTCATCAGCCCTTTGGATAAACTCTGAGAGAGAATATCCCACTTGGCTACTCACCAAGACAATGATGGAGTTAGACATGTATGTGGATCACTCTCACAGACACAAACTCACACTGAGCTGGCGGGGTTATGGAGATAAGGTGTGCTTTATTTAGCAACATCAACATGATGGAGCCTAAACCGTGACGTCACTGTTGGCATTCCACCTGCCTGTGGCACAGAGAGCGAGGGCAGTCCAGTGCATGTGAAATGAGTGTACTGACTTTACAACAGTTCTGGAGATCATCCCTAGTTTCACTTTGTTTTTTAATCTCCTAAACAGATCTAATGCTTACAGATGCAGTGATAAATGAAGTGTAAATCACATTTTAAAGAGTTGTCTGTACTTTGAGAGCCATAAGCTAGAGCTGTCACAGTGTAGCTGTACGAGTTGAAGAAGTTAGTCTTGTAGACTTCTTGTAGAATAACCAAGCAAATCAAGTGTGAGGCTTAATGAGCGTCTGTTAACAATGTGTCTTTTAAAGACACAAAGAGCGACTTAACTTTGTTTTCTTTTTATTTTCTCTTTTGCCTGGCTCCTATCCATTTTTGTTTTGCTTTTTATGTTGGCAGACTAGGAAGCTTACACTATTGTTGCATTCACTCTCTCTGGATAAGAGTGTCAGCTAAATGCCTGAAAATGCAAAATGTAAATGCAGGGGAAGAATATTCACTCGACAGGGTTGTTACTCTTTCATGCTGATTTGGACAGCGTTCTAACTCGAAGACATTTCCTTGACATTCATTTGTATTTTGCTCGCATATCTCGTCAGTGCAGTATACTGTGCCTATGCATATGCAGGGCTCATCATCTTCGTCTTTGGGCGGATTTTTGTGAAACACTGTCACCGTGCAGGCCGAGGTTCTTGCTCTCTGATTATTTTTTATGATACTGTATTTGTGGCGCCTTTTCTCTGATCTCCAGTTTTTCTCTCTGTTTCTGCCTCAGGATCTGAAGAAGGTGCTGTCTTTCCCCCCATACCCTGGGGAGTTTTTGCACCCGGTCGTGTATGCCTGCACGGCAGTCATGTTGCTCTGCCTCTTCGCCTCCATCATCACCTACATAGTGCACCACAGGTAAGAAGAAATCACTACCTTTTGTTATTGTTTTTGTTGAAGAACGCATCGGCTCTTCACACTGCCGCACCTTAATTTAAAATCACAGCCCTCAACTTCATTTCTGCATCTGGTCACTCAGTCAGGCGTTTATGTAATCTCTTCATTTCTTGCCTTTTTTACCTTCATGGTTTACAGTTTGTTTTTGACTCCTCTGTCACAGATCCTGCACTGACTGTGGTGTGAGTCAGATGCTTTAGGCTGGCATGAAGCACTGCAGCCTGTCTGACTAAGAGGATCTAAAGCACACACACAGATGTGTGTAAGTGTGTGTTAGGATGTGTGATTCAGACAGTCGTAGAAGTGCTTTACCTAAATTTATGCTTCTAATGAATTTCTGAGGGTTGCTGAGGCCATCCTTTGTTCCTTTTATTCCATATGGAGATGAGGACAGAGAATGTACCGTGTGGCTCTGGTGTTTTTGCACTGGGGCATCTGTCTGCTCTTCTTAGCTTGGCTGCTGTCATTAAAGCAGGAGGGAGCCTGTCTGGCGTATTATTTCAGCATGCCAATTTATCATCTGTTGCCTTCATGGAGTATCACTCACTTTATCTTGTCCATGGCATTAATGTGGTATTATTGTAATAGCTCTCAATCCATTTTAATATAGAGGGAAAAGGAAATGTCTCAAATGTCACATTTTCAAGAAATATAGTTATATTCTTAGAATAACACAGTTATTACCTTAAACAGAAATAGTTGGTCTTATTTATGATTTCTTGTCCTTGCTGCAACTAAAGCACAAAAGTTATGCGGTACGAAAGTTGCAACATTTTCCATTTGCATCCATCTGTGACACCTGGGACGGAGACAGGGCGCGTCCTTCGTCAGTCAGACAGCGATGACAGCATCTGGGTCTCCGAACAGCAGCATCACTTACTGTCGTCTAGCACTGCAGTATTGACTGGAGGAAAAATGGAAAACCGCAATACAGGCAGGAGCGATTTCAAAATTGCAGAAGATTGAGATTTTTGATTGAACTGAAATGCAAACAGATCCCAGGCACCACTGTATGTTCTGATGTTTTGTGCAGAATGGGTGGCCTAAATATCAAGTTGGATTTGTGACTCAACACAAATAAACATGCTTCACAGGGTTTCAAGACAGCTAAGGCATGCTAACAGACATGATGAGGTGAAGCAAAGTGCTAAAAACCCTCATTGGGAGCCTTTTTTTGAATGAAATTGTAGTAACACACCCCTGCATTTATGAAGGAAAAAAATACCAATATTCCCTTTTTCCTTTTAAATTCATCTTCAGTCAAACAACAACATATAAATGGTAAAATGTAGTTAAACAGTGTTTGCAGAAAAGTAACTCAAAGGAAATTAAGTTATGAGTTTAGATTTTTAGATTTGATACGTAATAGATACATAAAGAGCTATAGTGTAAAGTATATTTTAATCATTACTGAGGAACTAAAGTATCTGTGTTGTATAATTTAAGCTTTAGCCATTCAATCTGCACATAATTACAAGTTGGAATCAAAAGTTTCAAAAAAAAAGGATAATAATCTACATGTATGACCATGTAATGATGCCTTCCTGTAATTGAAAAAAAAAATGTTAAAGTGCATTTCAAAACACTTACATCCGTCACAAAGTGCCTCTCAGAGCAATCCATTACAGTCCAAACTAGAGTGAGAACAAGCCCATATTTAGAGATATGAAGCCAGAGCTTTTGTGTGATCTGCCACACACACAGGGGAGGGTTAGAGGGTTTTTCTTTCAACGGCGCTCACTAACTCCAACACCTCCTCCTCCTCGTCCACATCTCCCTCTAGGCACTCCCCAGCACTAAAAGACAACCCTGTTTAGTAACACTTTAGTTGTGTAGTATCACTCCAGCTGACTGACAGTATCCAAGCCGTGAAGTGCTAGGACTGCGTGTTAAATGGGCAGGATGCGAGGGAGGCTGTTCAAGGCTAGGCACAGTAGATTGTACGTGCTTGAATTTGTCACTTTCTCACTTTAGCTCACTACCATATGCATATACTGTACACATATGCATAAATATATGCATACAGTATGTGTTATTGGTTATTTATCTGATGTCAGGTAACTCAAGGTAGAATCTGTGATCATATTATCAATATCCAACAAGGATAAATGTCCTTAAACACTTACAAATCAAATAAAAAGGATGCTCCCTGCAACTTCAGATCTTGTTTTATAATCGCCAAATTTAGACAATTCTTCTTCATTAAAAGTAATCTAGTTGATTGTTGTCTATACTTTCATGCTTACAGTGCTACTGCTAGCAGCTTATACAGTATGACTGCTCATAGTGAAGAAAATGTGAATACATGTCCTGTAAGCTACAAGAAAATGGGCTCAGGTGTAACCCATTGGTAACTGACTTACTCCATGGCAACATTAAACTTCTGGTTTATGTCAGCCAAAGCAAGATGGATGCCCTGTTGGCAAAATCTCAAAATATAGGCAGTTGATCCCATAAGAGGAAGGAAAAGAACAAGAGTGACCAAATCTTGAAATCTTTTTTTTTGTTTTGGGTTAGGGTTACTATACATTCAGTGACAGAACTAGGTGTATAATATCATTAGCTTTTAAATAAAGGGAGGGAAAACCAAGCAGAAACAGTTTAGGGTTCATATGACTCATAATGGCTACCAACACGTGATGCCTGATTTGTACAGTAAAGTGTAGTGAAGATACTGTACATGCAGGCAGAAAGAGAAAAGACAGTAAATGCTGCCATGTGTAGTAGTGCAATAACTCAATAATATCATAGTTTTCAGGGGATCATAGCTTCATGACTATATGTAATGTAAAACGGGTCACTTGTAGTAACAAACACAGAGGAAATTATCCCACAACTCAGCTCTAAAATTGTTGCTGTCACCAAAAATAATTTAAAGTAACTACAAGGAACTTTCATTTTGTGTTGATTTTAGCGGCTTCTGTGGACAAAAGCCGTAGAGTTTTCCCAGAATGAAGACTGCATTTCCCATGAGCACTACCCACCTCGTGTCGTAAAGATCTTGGCTAGCACGTGCATTTGTTTAGGAAGAGAGTGAAAGAGAGATGCTACTTATTTTTGATACTGTTTTTCTTTTTTAAACACAACTGTTTGCAGGATGCATAGCGATGACATAATGTATCTATTTGTGGCTCTGTAAGATTAATAACTATAATATGACGATGGTAAAGCAAAGTAAACTTCAGCATCACTTACTGTAATGTATTGATATTGGGAAAATACTTTTTATAGTGTTATTAATTTTAACCACTATACTGTACAAGCCCTATTGCCATATTGCTGCCTGTTCTCCACAAGAATTAGCATTCAACCACTTCCATTTCTCCATTTAACAGCACTGCTACCTGTAGTTTATGGGACTTATCGTCATGTTTGGACATTCCAAATATGACAACATCTTCCACCAATGAAAATGCTTGGCTGAAACTACCTTAACTATAATGTGTCATATTATACTGTCCATAGCTTTATTGTCCCTTACAGTTGGCTCAGCAGAGGGTGTAGGGTAAGAGAGCAGATGCAGAGAGAGGACAGTTTTATTCCCCCCACCCTCTGGGAGATGGGGATGTGGAGGGTTGCCAGGTTAATGTACTTGACCCAATGAAAACCGAGAGCAGACCCTATGAAAACCCCTTTCCAGGGAGGCCAGGAGCAGGCCTGATTTATGGCCTCTATGCTGGATGGAGTTCAGTACCTGGACCTCGGCAGAAGAATCGACAACAGCAGCCTTAACTCTCCCTCCCCTTACGCAGAGCAGTGAAGCCCGGCCCCAGACACGCCTCATAGCTCACTGTTGAGCCACTGCTTCATCTACAGTTGGATCACGTGCAGCTGGGGCTCCGCTCCTCCATTTTGGGGAGTGGAGATTTCCAGCACAGGGTTATCTAATTTCAAATGGTGACAGTGACTTTACGGATAAAACAGAGGGAGCTGACACAGGGAAGTAATTAAAAGAATAGATGGTCTGTTAATTCATACAGTACGACAAATATGTCGGTATTGTCTGACCTATTTAGCCTATTCTCTAACAGCTGGATGGAAAATGGTAATATGGGTTAAGTGCCCTGCCCAAAGCTGTGTAACCCCCTGGCAGATGCCATATTTCACAAAGTGGGTATGAGTGCATAGTATCACATTGTGAAAACTTCAATTGGCCCAGCCAACTGGAAACAATCTCTCTTTATTTCATCATCAAACCAGCAGAGTGATTTCTTATTTATGTGCATATACCCGCGCATATACTGTGAATGTAAATATGTGTGAAAGAGCTTTGAAGATTGTATACTGAATAACACATACAGTTCTTACTAAAACTCTGTATAAAAGCCCTTTGCATGAGTTCCAACATTCTAAAATAAAGATTATGTAATTTATAGGAAGTGTTACCACTTTTAATCCTTCCTCTTTTTTTTGTTCTTCGTCTGTTTTTGGACGACACAGTGGCTTAGTGGTTAGCACTGTTACCTCACAGCAAGGTCCTGGGTTCAAATCCCGGCCATCCCAGGTCCTTTCTCTGTGGAGTTTGCATGTTTGCGTGTGTTGCTGTTGGGTTTTCTCCCACTGTCAAAGACATGTATGTTAGGGTTAATACACCTGTCGACGCCCCTGACCACTGGCACTAGCAAAAAGAACTGCAGTAGGTCCCCAGGCACTGCAGCGCCATTGACCAATGCTCCTAGTGTATATCTTGTTTTATATCACCTTTTTCATAAAGAGAATCTTATGAGAAAGCCATTTGTCTTTTGCACATTAGTCTTGTGTATACAGACACAAAATGGACTTAACAACAAAACGGTTTTGTGCACTTTCTGGGTTTAGCAAATAGTTAACAGTTTATTGTCATTAACGGTACTATTAATGATAACAAAGTAATTAGTTTACACTTTTAATTTATTTATTATCTTGTAGTGTAGACTTTGACCATAATATTATATTTTATTAGATTAAAATAAGTTGACTAATGATTGTAGCCACCCAAGGTAGGTGTGTAAGGAAACTTCCCAGCATGCACCAGGGCCACAGATTCATAGACATAAGTCTAATTTGATATATGTTCCTGCATTGTTACTTGTGTTATTGTGCTTCATACTATGTTCTACATTGTTCCCGCTGTTCCACGGTGCCAATGTTGCAATACTGTTAGTTATTCAGAGTGAAAGCGGTTAGACCACAAGTGATGTTGTGTACATTATTAAAGACATGTTCCCCAATTTCATTTCCACAAAATGGTGAAAAATCTGACTCTCCCTGTTGAAATGTGCAATTGTCCTCAGTCGGACTCAAACTCCTGTATTTCTCTTAACAAAACGAGTAGAGTTTGCGAAGCATGGGAATGTGAAAATACAATGCTGGGAATTCTGTGCTTGCATTCAGTGTGAGCACTGAGCACTTACATCGTAAAGTCAATTGATCTGTAAAGTGTGAACATAAAGGTTGCAGGTACTGGCTGTGCAGGAAGGCGGATTAAAACATGTAGCGTGAGTTAACACAATATACAAGAGTAATACCAGTTTTACATGTGTGGAATTATGTTGATAACTAAAAATACTTAGTAAGAATGATTACCTCACTTATGAAAAGTTGAGTCAAGGTTAAACATTTTGTGTGCTTTAAAATATTCTATTATTCAGTCCACGTATTGGCAGTTGAGTATGTAATGGCGTGTTTGCAGTATTCAGACTCTATGAGGAGCACTCCTAAGCTTCCCCTGGTTGTTAATCTATGGCAGTGGCAAGGTAAAAGAAAAGGGCAATTTATGCAGGCCTTGTAAAAGACTGGCTTAAATCATGCTGAATGTGAGTGATAGGCAATGTACCTTGAAAACTGAATAACAATGAGATTTTACTTCATACTGAAACATAAAACACTATGGGTTATAGTATGTACCTGCTAATTTTCTGCATCTTGGTCTCTTTTTGGCAGTGCAATCCGCATCAGTCGGAAGGGATGGCATATGCTTCTCAACTTCTGTTTCCACACGGCTCTGACCTTCGCTGTGTTTGCCGGCGGCATCAATCGAATCAAATACCCCATCATCTGTCAAGCAGTAAGTGCATCCCCTTTTCATTCGTCCCACTCTCAAAGCTTTTCAGAAAATTGATTATGAATGTCTATTCAGGTGTCAGCAATCAGGGCACTGAGTGCACCGTGTGGACCTACAGTAACACAGCTTTATGTGTCTTTCATGCTCCAGCTGCATGCATGGTCTGGTCTCTTTAAGTGAAGTGGTGGCACAATGAGCTCCCTGTCTCTCTGTTTTCTGTCTGTGTCCTCTTTTGTTGCCTAGGGTTAGTGGTGGGTATTATGGCCCAAATTCTATATAGCATTTTCTTGACTTTTTGGAATGTGGTAGTATGTACCTGGACTTCCGTACAGATATATTTTTGCCAGGAATTTTAACCTTGCAGTTAAGTGTTCATGAAATGGCAGGATCACAGAGTATAATAAGGATTTTTATTTGGAACATTCATGCATCCCTGGCAATAACTGTCATGCACCAGGCTTGTAGATCGTTTCAATGCTCAGTATTTAATTTTTTTTGGCCTTTCCATGTCCATGATTGTGGTTGTCGTCTTTTTAGCCACACTAGCGGCATAGCTTTGGGATAACCGCTTTTTGTCCAGACTGAAATATCTCAACAGCTATGGGATAGACTTCCATGAAATTTTGTACAGATGTCTACAGTCCCCATAGGATGAGGCCTACTGACCTCTGACATTTTTACTCTAATGACACCATGAGGGTGACATTTGTCTTAATAACTATTAGATGGATTGCCATGAAATATAGTAGAAACATTCATGTTCCCCACAGGATGAACCATCATCAGGACAAAGTTTCCATTTGTCTAGTACTTTGGTTCATGACCAAATACCTGCAAAAGTAATGACATTCCCATCAGCCTCAGCTGCTGCATTTAGTGCTAATTAGCAAATGTTAGAATGCTAACATGCAAAAGATACTCCTTCAGGCTTCTGTGTCCCATTGGTGGAACTAGGGGAGAACGTAGACGATAGCACTACAACCAAAGAAATTGAAGGAGTCAAAGTAGAACATGAGATTTATTCTAATTACAATATTTACAAGCATACCAAAGGTTCTCAAAATTCACATTTGTGACAACCAATTGATTTCATTGACGGGACAAGGTGGTTGTGCCAAACAAACTGAAATCAATAAAAAAAATAAAAAAAACACTAGGCCTTACCATTGGTGGCTGGTGGGAAATTGTCTAGGGTTTTCTAGGGTTGTGCCACATCCAATCAATTTTAGCAAACATCCCAGTATGATTTAATGCAAAAAAACCAAGGTATCAGTTACTACATTGCAGTTACATAGTATCAAACATGTAATAGAAAATGTTAATTTATTGAGATGCCTCTGTGGACCTTGTTTTGTTGGGGAAACCAATAGGGAGGTAAAGATCAGGATAAGTAAACATGAAGAGCAATTAGGAAGTTAAGATGTTAAGTTCTTGCTATTCAGACACTTTTATCAAAAATAAGGTGCTTGTGAAGAACAAAAAATACATAGGACCAAAAACTAGACAATCTTCAGGCACACTTACGGAGAGTAGGGAGTTTGCTTAAAAGCCTTTATTTCACAGACATTTCAATTTATGTAAAACTGCCAATTATTAATCACATAAACTGAAATTCCCTTGAAATAAAGGATTTTAAGCAAAATCCCTACTCTGTGTGAGTGTGCCTGAAGACTGTCCAGCTTTTGGTCATAAGCATAGAATTATTTGAGATT
Organism: Thunnus maccoyii; assembly: GCF_910596095.1. Taxonomy (NCBI): domain Eukaryota; kingdom Metazoa; phylum Chordata; class Actinopteri; order Scombriformes; family Scombridae; genus Thunnus; species Thunnus maccoyii. The sequence goes on along the minus strand of NC_056546.1, from coordinate 24,975,455 downwards.
TGTTCTAAAATTTCAACTATGCACATAGCACAAAAGCACCACACTGGGGCTGAAGATGAACAAATGTACACTACCAGTTAAAGTTTGAGTACATCTGCTTGATATCCGGATATTCAATAAAGCAGCTATGAAGAGTTTTCATTGTTAATTTACCAGTCTCAATTAAATTTTGATGCCTCCATGACCAATTTAAGCAAGAAAAATCAATGTGGTGGGAAAACCTTCACATTTGTCTGACAGCTTATTTGTAGAGGAACTTGCTCTTCTCTCCCTCTGAATGGCAAACCTCTCAGTGACCTTTTTATTGAAGTTTTTTCTCCATGGAGAGCATAGCCAGAGCATTAAGGCGATCCTGTGTGCTGGTGTTTCTCAGGAAGGTCATGAACCTCTTCAAAGTAGAGAAGTCCCTCTCGGATTCAGTTGTTGCCATGGGTGTGGTGATGAGGATCTTGAGAAGGCTGACAGTCTCTGTGAAAGTGCTCTCAGAGTTATTCTGCATGAAAACAGGTGGTACAGAGGCACTGCACCACTGCAAGCCTCGAACTCACTGTTCTCATAGATGAGGGACAGTTCTGTTTTGAGCTTGGCCTTGTTCAGCATGAGGTAAGCATCCACTGTTGTTTCAAGAGCTGTATAATGGAAATTCACACTGTGTTGTGGGAACAACTCTCTATGCAACAGCGTTGCGCTGATGAGGTGCTGGGTGAAGGAAAACCGCTCCTTGGCATGCCTCAGGAAGGCATCACATATCTGTAAAAGATACATCACCAGCTTAAATTTGCAATAAAACTATTTTGATGAAAGTGATTCTGTACAAGTTATTGTGTCCAAGTCAAGTATATGACTACACAGGTTTTAACATCATTATTCCTAATTGCACCTACAGTATGTTTACTTCGCTTGAGCTTTAACTCCCTATTGGTTTCTCCAACAAAACAAGCTCTGCAGGGGTATTTAAATAAATAAACTACATATTTTGTTCCATGTGAAGATGACTGAATTTCTTTCCTATG